>NW_024609834.1:2102500-2137500 GCF_018296145.1 Oncorhynchus tshawytscha
GAGTCAGAGAGAGAGAGAGAGAGAGAGAGAGAGAGAGAGGGGGGAGTCAGAGAGAGTGGGGGAGTCAGAGAGAGAGGGGGGTGGAGTCTGAGAGAGAGAGAGAGAGAGAGAGAGAGTGGGGGTCAGAGCGAGAGAGTGGGGGTCAGAGAGAGAGAGAGAGCGGGGGGGCAGAATGAGAGAGAGCGAGTGGGGGGTCAGAGAGAAAGACAGAGAGAGAGAGCTAAAAGAAGAAAGAGACGTCTACTTTCGGCCAGATGTTTAATTTAAAACATTCCATTGTGACTGTGGCCGGGAAACCAGTAAGAGATCAAATAAAACAATGGGAGCGATTCAAACAGGCACATCTTCCATTTACTAAGAAGACAGAGGGAGGAGACTGAGATGACACTTAAAAGAAAGAGAGATGATCAGTAGGAGTAAGAGAAGGAAACAGAGACAGAAAGATACAGGAGGGAGAAATGATGAGTGAGGAAGCAGAAAGGATATATAAAGAGAAAGGTATGAAAAATGTATCCAAAAATAGTGAGGGAGAGAGAGTGAGCAGGAGAGATAGAGAGATAATGTTAGAGAGAGTGTTTTCTCCATAGTCCTCTGTTTTCCATTCCATCCAGTGTGTGACTGTCTGTGTGTGTGTGTGTGTGTGTGTGTGTGTGTGTGTGTGTGTGTGTGTGTGTGTGTGTGTGTGTGTGTGTGTGTGTGACTGAGTGCCTGCCCTGCTGCCACCTCCACATCCTGTCAGGCAGGAAGTTAGGCTGTACGTGCCAGTGCAGGAAGGTGACACAGGAAGTACACCAACCATTAGGTCAAAGGTTACATCCCAGATGGGAAGTCAGCACTGGGGTTGAAGAGAGTGAACTGTCTTAGTATGTACAAACACAGCTCTAGAAGAGAGTGATACTGTGTGATCTGTCTTAGTATTTACATACACAGCTCTAGAAGAGAGTAATACAGTGTGAACTGGTTTAGTATGTACGTACACAGCTCTAGAAGAGAGTGATACTGTGTGAACTGTCTTAGTATGTACGTACACAGCTCTAGAAGAGAGTGATAATGTGTGAACTGTCTTAGTATGTACGTACACAGCTCTAGAAGAGAGTGAACTGTCTTAGTATGTACGTACACAGCTTTAGAAGAGAGTGAACTGTCTTAGTATGTCCCTGCACAGCTCTAGAAGAGAGTGATACTGTGTGAACTCTCTTAGTATGTACATATACAGCTCTAGAAGAGAGTGATACTGTGTGACCTGTCTAATTATGTATGTACACAGCTCTAGAAGAGATGAACTGTCTTAGTATGTACGTACACAGCTCTATAAGAGAGTGATACTGTGTGAACTCTCTTAGTATGTACATACACAGCGCTAGAAGAGAGTGATACTGTGTGATCGGTCTTAGTATTTACATACACAGCTCTAGAAGAGAGTAATACTGTGTGAACTGTCTTAGTATGTACGTACACAGCTCTAGAAGAGAGTGATACTGTGTGAACTGTCTTAGTCTGTATGTACACAGCTCTAGAAGAGAGTGCACTGTCTTAGTATGGACGTACACAGCTTTAGAAGAGAGTGAACTGTCTTAGTATGTCCCTGCACAGCTCTAGAAGAGAGTGATACAGTGTGAACTCTCTTAGTATGTACATATACAGCTCTAGAAGAGAGTGATACTGTGTGACCTGTCTAATTATGTACATACACAGCTCTAGAAGAGAGTGATACTGTGTGAACTGTCTTAGTATGTATGTACACAGCTCTAGAAGAGAGTGAACTGTCTTAGTATGTACGTTAACAGCTCTAGAAGAGAGGGAACTGTCTTAGTATGTACCTGCACAGCTCTAGAAGAGAGTGACATGTCTTAGTATGTACATACACAGCTCTAGAAGAGAGTGAACTGTCTTAGTATGTACATACACAGCTCTAGAAGAGACTGACCTGTCTTAGTATGAACGTACACAGCTCTAAAAGAGAGTGAACTCTCTTAGTATGTACGTAAACAGCTCTCGAAGAGAGTGACCTGTCTTAGTATGTACGTAAACAGCTCTCGAAGAGAGTGACCTGTCTTAGTATGTACATACACAGCTCTAGAAGAGAGTGAACTGTCTTAGTATGTACGTACACAGCTCTAGAAGAGAGTTAACTGTCTTAGTATGTACATACACAGCTCTAGAAGAGAGTGAACTGTCTTAGTATGTACATACACAGCTCTAGAAGAGAGTGATACTGTCTTACTATGTACATACACAGCTCTAGAAGATAGTGAACTGTCTTAGTATGTACATTCACAGCTCTAGAAGAGAGTGAACTGTCTTAGTATGTACGTACACAGCTCTAGAAGAGAGTGATACTGTGTGAACTGTCTTAGTATGTATGTACACAGCTCTAGAAGATAGTGAACTGTCTTAGTATGTACGTTAACAGCTCTTGAAGAGAGTGACCTGTCTTAGTATGTGCGTACACAGCTCTAAAAGAGAGTGAATTGTCTTAGTATGTACATACACAGCTCTAGAAGAGAGTGAACTGTCTTAGTATGTATGTACACAGCTCTAGAAGAGAGTTATACTGTGTGAACTGTCTTAGTATGTACGTACACAGCTCTAGAAGAGAGTGATACTGTGTGAACTGTCTTAGTATGTACGTACACAGCTCTAGAAGAGAGTGAACTGTCTTATTATTAACATACACAGCTCTAGAAGAGAGTTAACTGTCTTAGTATGTACATACACAGCTCTAGAAGAGAGTGAACTGTCTTAGTATGTACATACACAGCTCTAGAAGATAGTGAACTGTCTTAGTATGTACGTACACAGCTCTCGAAGAGAGTGACCTGTCTTAGTATGTACGTACACAGCTTTAGAAGAGAGTGAACTGTCTTAGTATGTACCTGCACAGCTCTAGAAGAGAGTGATACTGTGTGACCTGTCTAATTATGTACATACAAAGCTCTAGAAGAGAGTGATACTGTGTGAACTGTCTTAGTATGTACGTACACAGCTCTAGAAGAGAGTGATACTGTGTGAACTGACTTAGTATGTATGTACACAGCTCTAGAAGATAGTGAACTGTCTTAGTATGTACGTTAACAACTCTTGAAGAGAGTGACCTGTCTTAGTATGTACGTACACAGCTCTAGAAGAGAGTGAACTGTCTTAGTATGTACCTGCACAGCTCTAGAAGAGAGTGATACTATGTGAACTCTCTTAGTATGTACATACACAGCTCTAGAAGAGAGTGATACTGTGTCACCTGTCTAATTATGTACATACAAAGCTCTAGAAGAGAGTGATACTGTGTGAACTGTCTTAGTATGTACGTACACAGCTCTAGAAGAGAGTGATACGGTGTGAACTGTCTTGGTATGTACGTACACAGCTCTAGAAGAGAGTTAACTGTCTTAGTATGTACATACACAGCTCTAGAAGAGAGTGAACTGTCTTAGTATGTACATACACAGCTCTAGAAGAGAGTGAACTGTCTTAGTATGTACATACACAGCTCTAGAAGATAGTGAACTGTCTTAGTATGTACATACACAGCTCTAGAAGAGAGTGATACTGTCTTAGTATGTACATACACAGCTCTAGAAGATAGTGAACTGTCTTAGTATGTACATTCAAAGCTCTAGAAGAGAGTGAACTGTTTTAGTATGTACGTACACAGCTCTTGAATAGAGTGACCTGTCTTAGTATGTACGTACACAGCTTTAGAAGAGAGTGAACTGTCTTAGTATGTACCTGCACAGCTCTAGAAGAGAGTGATACTATGTGAACTCTCTTAGTATGTACATACACAGCTTTAGAAGAGAGTGATACTGTGTGACCTGTCTAATTATGTACATACAAAGCTCTAGAAGAGAGTGATACTGTGTGAACTGTCTTAGTATGTACGTACACAGCACTAGAAGAGAGTGAACTGTGTGAACTCTCTTAGCATGTACATACACAGCTCTAGAAGAGAGTGAACTGTCTTAGTATGTACGTACACAGCTCTAGAAGAGAGTGATACTGTGTGAACTGTCTTAGTATGTACATACACAGCTCTAGAAGAGAGTGATCCTGTGTGATCTGTATTAGTATGTACATACACAGCTCTAGAAGAGAGTGATACTTTGTAAACTGTCTTAGTATGTACATACACCGCTCTAGAAGCGAGTGAACTGTCTTAGTGTGTACGTACACAGCTCTAGAAGAGAGTGAACTGTCTTAGTATTTACATACACAGCTCTAGAAGAGAGTAATACTGTGTGAACTCTCTTAGTATGTACGTACACAGCTCTAGAAGAGAGTGATACTGTGTGAACTGTCTTAGTATGTACATACACAGCTCTAGAAGAGAGTGAACTGTCTTAGCATGACATACACAGCTCTAGAAGAGATTGAACTGTCTTAGTATGTACGTACACAGCTCTAGAAGAGAGTGAACTGTCTTAGTATGTACATACACAGCTCTAGAAGAGAGTGAACTGTCTTAGTATGTACATACACAGCTCTAGAAGAGAGTGATACTGTGTGACCTGTCTAATTATGTACATACAAAGCTCTAGAAGAGAGTGATACTGTGTGACCTGTCTAATTATGTACATACAAAGCTCTAGAAGAGAGTGATACTGTGTGAACTGTCTTAGTATGTACGTACACAGCTCTCGAAGAGAGTGACCTGTCTTAGTATGTACGTACACAGCTCTAGAAGAGAGTGAACTGTCTTAGTATGTACATACACAGCTCTAGAAGAGAGTGAACTCTCTTAGTATGTAAGTACACAGCTCTAGAAGATAGTGACCTGTCTTAGTATGTACGTACACAGCTCTAGAAGAGAGTGAACTGTCTTAGTATGTACGTACACAGCTCTAGAAGAGAGTGATACTGTGTGAACTGTCTTAGTATGTATGTACACAGCTCTAGAAGATAGTGAACTGTCTTAGTATGTACGTTAACAGCTCTTGAAGAGAGTGACCTGTCTTAGTATGTGCGTACACAGCTCTTGAAGAGAGTGAACTGTCTTAGTATGTACCTGCACAGCTCTAGAAGAGAGTGACATGTCTTAGTATGTACGTACACAGCTCTAGAAGAGAGTGAACTGTCTTAGTATGTACGTAAACAGCTCTAGAAGAGAGTGAACTGTCTTAGTATGTACGTACACAGCTCTAGAAGAGAGTTATACTGTGTGAACTGTCTTAGTATGTACGTACACAGCTCTAGAAGAGAGTGATACTGTGTGAACTGTCTTAGTATGTACGTACACAGCTCTAGACGAGAGTGAACTGTCTTATTATTAACATACACAGCTCTAGAAGAGAGTTAACTGTCTTAGTATGTACATACACAGCTCTAGAAGAGAGTGAACTGTCTTAGTATGTACATACACAGCTCTAGAAGATAGTGAACTGTCTTAGTATGTACGTACACAGCTCTCGAAGAGAGTGACCTGTCTTAGTATGTACGTACACAGCTTTAGAAGAGAGTGAACTGTCTTAGTATGTACCTGCACAGCTCTAGAAGAGAGTGATACTGTGTGACCTGTCTAATTATGTACATACAAAGCTCTAGAAGAGAGTGATACTGTGTGAACTGTCTTAGTATGTACGTACACAGCTCTAGAAGAGAGTGATACTGTGTGAACTGTCTTAGTATGTATCTACACAGCTCTAGAAGATAGTGAACTGTCTTAGTATGTACATTAACAGCTCTTGAAGAGAGTGACCTGTCTTAGTATGTACCTACACAGCTCTAGAAGAGAGTGAACTGTCTTAGTATGTACCTGCACAGCTCTAGAAGAGAGTGATACTATGTGAACTCTCTTAGTATGTACATACACAGCTCTAGAAGAGAGTGATACTGTGTCACCTGTCTAATTATGTACATACAAAGCTCTAGAAGAGAGTGATACTGTGTGAACTGTCTTAGTATGTACGTACACAGCTCTAGAAGAGAGTGATACGGTGTGAACTGTCTTGGTATGAACGTACACAGCTCTAGAAGAGAGTTAACTGTCTTAGTATGTACATACACAGCTCTAGAAGAGAGTGAACTGTCTTAGTATGTACATACACAGCTCTAGAAGAGAGTGATACTGTCTTAGTATGTACATACACAGCTCTAGAAGATAGTGAACTGTCTTAGTATGTACATACACAGCTCTAGAAGAGAGTGATACTGTCTTAGTATGTACATACACAGCTCTAGAAGATAGTGAACTGTCTTAGTATGTACATTCAAAGCTCTAGAAGAGAGTGAACTGTTTTAGTATGTACGTACACAGCTCTTGAATAGAGTGACCTGTCTTAGTATGTACGTACACAGCTTTAGAAGAGAGTGAACTGTCTTAGTATGTACCTGCACAGCTCTAGAAGAGAGTGATACTATGTGAACTCTCTTAGTATGTACATACACAGCTCTAGAAGAGAGTGATACTGTGTGACCTGTCTAATTATGTGCATACAAAGCTCTAGAAGAGAGTGATACTGTGTGAACTGTCTTAGTATGTACGTACACAGCTCTAGAAGAGAGTGATACTGTGTGAACTGTCTTAGTATGTACATACACAGCTCTAGAAGAGAGTGATCCTGTGTGATCTGTATTAGTATGTACATACACAGCTCTAGAAGAGAGTGATACTGTGTGAACTGTCTTAGTATGTACGTACACAGCTCTAGAAGAGAGTGATACTGTGTGAACTGTCTTAGTATGTATGTACACAGCTCTAGAAGAGAGTGAACTGTCTTAGTATGTACGTACACAGCTCTAGAAGAGAGTGATACTGTGTGAACTCTCTTAGTATGTACATACACAGCTCTAGAAGAGAGTCATCCTGTGTGATCTGTCTTAGTATGTACATACACAGCTCTAGAAGAGAGTGATACTTTGTAAACTGTCTTAGTATGTACATACACCGCTCTAGAAGAGAGTGAACTCTCTTAGTATGTACATACACTGCTCTAGAAGAGAGTGATACTGTGTGATCTGTCTTAGTATTTACATACACAGCTCTAGAAGAGAGTAATACTGTGTGAACTCTCTTAGTATGTACGTACACAGCTCTAGAAGAGAGTGATACTGTGTGAACTGTCTTAGTATGTACATACACAGCTCTAGAAGAGAGTGAACTGTCTTAGTATGTACATACACAGCTCTAGAAGAGATTGTACTGTCTTAGTATGTACGTACACAGCTCTAGAAGAGAGTGAACTGTCTTAGTATGTACATACACAGCTCTAGAAGAGAGTGAACTCTCTTAGTATGTAAGTACACAGCTCTCGAAGATAGTCACCTGTCTTAGTATGTACGTACACAGCTCTAGAAGAGACTGACCTGTCTTAGTATGTACGTACACAGCTCTAGAAGAGAGTGAACTGTCTTAGTATGTACGTACACAGCTCTAGAAGAGAGTGAACTGTCTTAGTATGTATGTACACAGCTCTAGAAGAGAGTGACCTGTCTTAGTATGTATGTACACAGCTCTAGAAGAGAGTTATACTGTGTGAACTGTCTTAGTATGTACGTACACAGCTCTAGAAGAGAGTGATACTGTGTGAACTGTCTTAGTATGTACGTACACAGCTCTAGAAGAGAGTGAACTGTCTTAGTATGTACGTACACAGCTCTAGAAGAGAGTGAACTGTCTTAGTATGTACATACACAGCTCTAGAAGAGAGTGAACTGTCTTAGTATGTACATACACAGCTCTAGAAGATAGTGAACTGTCTTAGTATGTACGTACACAGCTCTCGAAGAGAGTGACCTGTCTTAGTATGTACATACACAGCTCTAGAAGAGAGTGAACTGTCTTAGTATGTACCTGCACAGCTCTAGAAGAGAGTGATACTGTGTGACCTGTCTAATTATGTACATACAAAGCTCTAGAAGAGAGTGATACTGTGTGAACTGTCTTAGTATGTACGTACACAGCTCTAGAAGAGAGTGATACTGTGTGAACTGTCTTAGTATGTGTACACAGCTCTAGAAGATAGTGAACTGTCTTAGTATGTACATTAACAGCTCTTGAAGAGAGTGACCTGTCTTAGTATGTACCTACACAGCTCTAGAAGAGAGTGAACTGTCTTAGTATGTACCTGCACAGCTCTAGAAGAGAGTGATACTATGTGAACTCTCTTAGTATGTACATACACAGCTCTAGAAGAGAGTGATACTGTGTCACCTGTCTAATTATGTACATACAAAGCTCTAGAAGAGAGTGATACTGTGTGAACTGTCTTAGTATGTACGTACACAGCTCTAGAAGAGAGTGATACGGTGTGAACTGTCTTAGTATGAACGTACACAGCTCTAGAAGAGAGTTAACTGTCTTAGTATGTACATACACAGCTCTAGAAGAGAGTGAACTGTCTTAGTATGTACATACACAGCTCTAGAAGAGAGTGATACTGTCTTAGTATGTACATACACAGCTCTAGAAGATAGTGAACTGTCTTAGTATGTACATTCACAGCTCTAGAAGAGAGTGAACTGTCTTAGTATGTACGTACACAGCTCTTGAATAGAGTGACCTGTCTTAGTATGTACGTACACAGCTTTAGAAGAGAGTGTACTGTCTTAGTATGTACCTGCACAGGTCTAGAAGAGAGTGATACTATGTGAACTCTCTTAGTATGTACATACACAGCTCTAGAAGAGAGTGATACTGTGTGACCTGTCTAATTATGTACATACAAAGCTCTAGAAGAGAGTGATACTGTGTGAACTGTCTTAGTATGTACGTACACAGCTCTAGAAGAGAGTGATACTGTGTGAACTGTCTTAGTATGTACATACACAGCTCTAGAAGAGAGTGAACTGTCTTAGTATGTACGTACACAGCTCTAGAAGAGAGTGATACTGTGTGAACTCTCTTAGTATGTACATACACAGCTCTAGAAGAGAGTGATCCTGTGTGATCTGTCTTAGTATGTACATACACAGCTCTAGAAGAGAGTGATACTTTGTAAACTGTCTTAGTATGTACGTACACAGCTCTAGAAGCGAGTGAACTGTCTTAGTATGTACATACACAGCTCTAGAAGAGAGTGAACTGTCTTTGTATGTACGTACACAGCTCTAGAAGAGAGTGAACTCTCTTAGTATGTAAGTACACAGCTCTCAAAGAGAGTGAACTGTCTTAGTATGTACATACACAGCTCTAGAAGATAGTGAACTGTCTTAGTATGTACGTACACAGCTTTAGAAGAGAGTAAACTGTCTTAGTATGTACGTACACAGCTCTAGAAGAGAGTGATACTGTGTGAACTCTCTTAGTATGTACATATACAGCTCTAGAAGAGAGTGATACTGTGTGACCTGTCTAATTATGTACATACACAGCTCTAGAAGAGAGTGATACTGTGTGAACTGTCTTAGTATGTACGTACACAGCTCTAGAAGAGAGTGAACTGTCTTAGTATGTACATTAACAGCTCTAGAAGAGAGTGACATGTCTTAGTATGTACGTACACAGCTCTAGAAGAGAGTGAACTGTCTTAGTATGTACATACACAGCTCTAGAAGAGAGTGATACTGTGTGAACTCTCTTAGTATGTACATACACTGCTCTAGAAGAGAGTGATACTGTGTGATCTGTCTTAGTATTTACATACACAGCTCTAGAAGAGAGTAATACTGTGTGAACTCTCTTAGTATGTACGTACACAGCTCTAGAAGAGAGTGATACTGTGTGAACTGTCTTAGTATGTACATACACAGCTCTAGAAGAGAGTGAACTGTCTTAGTATGTACATACACAGCTCTAGAAGAGAGTGATACTGTGTGAACTCTCTTAGTATGTACATACACAGCTCTAGAAGAGAGATCCTGTGTGATCTGTCTTAGTATGTACATACACAGCTCTAGAAGAGAGTGATACTTTGAACTGTCTTAGTATGTACATACACAGCTCTAGAAGAGAGTGAACTGTCTTAGTATGTACATACACAGCTCTAGAAGAAGAACTGTCATAATATTTACATACTGTGTGAACTCTCTTAGTATGAACGTACACAGCTCTAGAAGAGAGTTAACTGTCTTAGTATGTACATACACAGCTCTAGAAGAGAGTGAACTATCTTAGTATGTACATACACAGCTCTAGAAGAGAGTGACATGTCTTAGTATGTACGTACACAGCTCTAGAATAGAGTGAATTGTCTTAGTATGTACATACACAGCTCTAGAAGAGAGTGAACTGTCTTAGTATGTACGTACACAGCTCTAGAAGAGAGTTATACTGTGTGAACTCTCTTAGTATGTACATTCACAGCTCTAGAAGAGAGTGATACTGTGTGACCTGTCTAATTATGTACATACAAAGCTCTAGAAGAGAGTGATACTGTGTGAACTGTCTTAGTATGTACGTACACAGCTCTAGAAGAGAGTGATACTGTGTGAACTGTCTTAGTATGTACGTACACAGCTCTAGAAGAGACTGACCTGTCTTAGTATGTACGTAAACAGCTCTAGAAGAGAGTGAACTGTCTTAGTATGTACGTAAACAGCTCTCGAAGAGAGTGACCTGTCTTAGTATGTACATACACAGCTCTAGAAGAGAGTGATACTGTGTGAACTGTCTTAGTATGTACATACACAGCTCTAGAAGAGAGTGAAATGTCTTAGTATGTACGTACACAGCTCTCGAAGAGAGTGACCTGTCTTAGTATGTACGTACACAGCTCTCGAAGAGAGTGAACTGTCTTAGTATGTACGTACACAGCTCTAGAAGAGAGTGAACTGTCTTAGTATGTACATACACAGCTCTAGAAGAGAGTGAACTCTCTTAGTATGTACGTAAACAGCTCTTGAATAAAGTGACCTGTCTTAGTATGTACGTACACAGCTTTAGAAGAGAGTGAACTGTCTTAGTATGTACCTGCACAGCTCTAGAAGAGAGTGATACTATGTGAACTCTCTTAGTATGTACATACACAGCTCTAGAAGAGAGTGATACTGTGTGACCTGTCTAATTATGTACATACAAAGCTCTAGAAGAGAGTGATACTGTGTGAACTGTCTTAGTATGTACGTACACAGCTCTAGAAGAGAGTGATACTGTGTGAACTGTCTTAGTATGTACGTACACAGCTCTAGACGAGAGTGAACTGTCTTAGTATGAACGTACACAGCTCTAGAAGAGAGTTAACTGTCTTAGTATGTACATACACAGCTCTAGAAGAGAGTGAACTATCTTAGTATGTACATACACAGCTCTAGAAGAGAGTGACATGTCTTAGTATGTACGTACACAGCTCTAGAAGAGAGTGAATTGTCTTAGTATGTACATACACAGCTCTAGAAGAGAGTGAACTGTCTTAGTATGTACGTACACAGCTCTAGAAGAGAGTGATACTGTGTGAACTGTCTTAGTATGTACATACACAGCTCTAGAAGAGAGTGAAATGTCTTAGTATGTACGTACACAGCTCTCGAAGAGAGTGACCTGTCTTAGTATGTACGTACACAGCTCTAGACGAGAGTGAACTGTCTTGGTATGAACGTACACAGCTCTAGAAGAGAGTGAACTGTCTTCGTATGTACGTTAACAGCTCTAGAAGAGAGGGAACTGTCTTAGTATGTACCTGCACAGCTCTAGAAGAGAGTGACATGTCTTAGTATGTACGTACACAGCTCTAGAAGAGAGTGAACTCTCTTAGTATGTACATACACTGCTCTAGAAGAGAGTGATACTACTGTCTTACTATGTACATACACAGCTCTAGAAGATAGTGAACTGTCTTAGTATGTACATTCACAGCTCTAGAAGAGAGTGAACTGTCTTAGTATGTACGTACACAGCTCTAGAAGAGAGTGATACTGTGTGAACTGTCTTAGTATGTATGTACACAGCTCTAGAAGATAGTGAACTGTCTTAGTATGTACGTTAACAGCTCTTGAAGAGAGTGACCTGTCTTAGTATGTACGTACACAGCTCTAGAAGAGAGTGAACTGTCTTAGTATGTACCTGCACAGCTCTAGAAGAGAGTGACATGTCTTAGTATGTACGTACACAGCTCTAGAAGAGAGTGAATTGTCTTAGTATGTACATACACAGCTCTAGAAGAGAGTGAACTGTCTTAGTATGTACGTACACAGCTCTAGAAGAGAGTGATACTGTGTGAACTCTCTTAGTATGTACATACACAGCTCTAGAAGAGAGAGATACTGTGTGATCTGTCTTAGTATGTACATACACAGCTCTAGAAGAGAGTGAACTGTCTTATTATTAACATACACAGCTCTAGAAGAGAGTTAACTGTCTTAGTATGTACATACACAGCTCTAGAAGAGAGTGAACTGTCTTAGTATGTACATACACAGCTCTAGAAGATAGTGAACTGTCTTAGTATGTACGTACACAGCTCTCGAAGAGAGTGACCTGTCTTAGTATGTACGTACACAGCAGTGAACTGTCTTAGTATGTACCTGCACAGCTCTAGAAGAGAGTGATACTGTGTCTTAGTATGTACATACACAGCTCTAGAAGAGAGTGATACTATGTGAACTGTCTTAGTATGTACATACACAGCTCTAGAAGAGAGTGATACTGTGTCACCTGTCTTATTATGTACATACACAGCTCTAGAAGAGAGTGATACTGTGTGAACTGTCTTAGTATGTATGTACACAGTTCTAGAAGAGAGTGATACTGTGTGAACTGTCTTAGTATGTATGTACACAGCTCTAGAAGAGAGTGAACTGTCTTAGTATGTACGTTAACAGCTCTAGAAGAGAGGGAACTGTCTTAGTATGTACCTGCACAGCTCTAGAAGAGAGTGACATGTCTTAGTATGTACGTACACAGCTCTAGAAGAGAGTGAACTGTCTTAGTATGTACATACAAAGCTCTAGAAGAGAGTGATACTGTCTTAGTATGTACATACACAGCTCTAGAAGATAGTGAACTGTCTTAGTGTGTACATTCACAGCTCTAGAAGAGAGTGAACTGTCTTAGTATGTACGTACACAGCTCTTGAATAGAGTGACCTGTCTTAGTATGTACGTACACAGCTTTAGAAGAGAGTAAACTGTCTTAGTATGTACGTACACAGCTCTAGAAGAGAGTGATACTGTGTGAACTCTCTTAGTATGTACATATACAGCTCTAGAAGAGAGTGATACTGTGTGACCTGTCTAATTATGTACATACACAGCTCTAGAAGAGAGTGATACTGTGTGAACTCTCTTAGTATGTACATATACAGCTCTAGAAGAGAGTGATACTGTGTGACCTGTCTAATTATGTACATACACAGCTCTAGAAGAGAGTGATACTGTGTGAACTGTCTTAGTATGTACGTACACAGCTCTAGAAGAGAGTGAACTGTCTTAGTATGTACATTAACAGCTCTAGAAGAGAGTGACATGTCTTAGTATGTACGTACACAGCTCTAGAAGAGAGTGAACTGTCTTAGTATGTACATACACAGCTCTAGAAGAGAGTGATACTGTGTGAACTCTCTTAGTATGTACATACACTGCTCTAGAAGAGAGTGACTGTGTGAACTGTCTTAGTATGTACATACACAGCTCTAGAAGAGTGAACTGTCTTAGTATGTACTACACAGCTCTAGAAGAGAGTGAACTGTCTTAGTATGTACATACACAGCTCTAGAAGAGAGTGAACTGTCTTAGTATGTACATACACAGCTCTAGAAGATAGTGTCTTAGTATGTGTCTTAGTATGTGTACACAGCTCTACACAGTACATACACAGCTCTAGAAGAGAGTGACCTGTCTTAGTAGTATGTACGTATACACAGCTCTAGACTGTGTGAGAGCTCTGAACTGTCTTAGTATGTACTTAGTATACACAGCTCTAGAAGAGAGATACTGTGTGACTGTCTGTCTTAGTATGTACGTACACAGCTCTAGAAGAGAGTGAATTGTCTTAGTATGTACATACACAGCTCTAGAAGAGAGTGAACTGTCTTAGTATGTACGTACACAGCTCTAGAAGAGAGTGATACTTTGTAAACTGTCTTAGTATGTACATACACCGCTCTAGAAGCGAGTGAACTGTCTTAGTATGTACATACACAGCTTTAGAAGAGAGTGAACTGTCTTAGTATGTACCTGCACAGCTCTAGAAGAGAGTGATACTATGTGAACTCTCTTAGTATGTACATACACAGCTCTAGAAGAGAGTGATACTGTGTGACCTGTCTAATTATGTACGTACACAGCTCTAGAAGAGAGTGATACTGTGTGAACTGTCTTAGTATGTACGTACACAGCTCTAGATGAGAGTGAACTGTCTTAGTATGAACGTACACAGCTCTAGAAGAGAGTTAACTGTCTTAGTATGTACATACACAGCTCTAGAAGAGAGTGAACTGTATTAGTATGTACATACACAGCTCTAGAAGATAGTGAACTGTCTTAGTATGTACGTACACAGCTCTCGAAGAGAGTGACCTGTCTTAGTATGTATGTACACAGCTCTAGACGAGAATGAACTGTCTTGGTATGAACGTACACAGCTCTAGAAGAGAGTTAACTGTCTTAGTATGTACATACACAGCTCTAGAAGAGAGTGAACTGTCTTAGTATGTACATACACAGCTCTAGAAGAGAGTGAACTGTCTTAGTATGTACATACACAGCTCTAGAAGAGAGTGACATGTCTTAGTATGTACATTCACAGATCTAGAAGAGAGTGAACTGTCTTAGTATGTACGTACACAGCTCTTGAATAGAGTGACCTGTCTTAGTATGTACGTACACAGCTTTAGAAGAGAGTGAAATGTCTTAGTATGTACATACACAGCTCTAGAAGAGAGTGATACTGTGTGACCTGTCTAATTATGTACATACAAAGCTCTAGAAGAGAGTGATACTGTGTGAACTGTCTTAGTATGTACGTACACAGCTCTAGAAGAGAGTGAACTGTCTTAGTATGTACGTACACAGCTCTAGAAGAGAGTGATACTGTGTGAACTGTCTTAGTATGTATGTACACAGCTCTAGAAGATAGTGAACTGTCTTAGTATGTACGTTAACAGCTCTTGAAGAGAGTGACCTGTCTTAGTATGTACGTACACAGCTCTAGAAGAGAGTGAATTGTCTTAGTATGTACATACACAGCTCTAGAAGAGAGTGAAATGTCTTAGTATGTACGTACACAGCTCTAGAAGAGAGTGATACTGTGTGAACTCTCTTAGTATGTACATACACAGCTCTAGAAGAGAGAGATCCTGTGTGATCTGTCTTAGTATGTACATACACAGCTCTAGAAGAGAGTGATACTTTGTAAACTGTCTTAGTATGTACGTACACAGCTCTAGAAGAGAGTGATACTGTGTGAACTGTCTTAGTATGTACATACACAGCTCTAGAAGAGAGTGAACTGTCTTAGTATGTACATACACAGCTCTAGAAGAGAGTGATACTGTGTGAACTCTCTTAGTATGTACATACACAGCTCTAGAAGAGAGTGATCCTGTGTGATCTGTCTTAGTATGTACATACACAGCTCTAGAAGAGAGTGATACTTTGTAAACTGTCTTAGTATGTACATACACAGCTCTAGAAGCGAGTGAACTGTCTTAGTATTTACATACACAGCTCTAGAAGAGAGTAATACTGTGTGAACTCTCTTAGTATGTACGTACACAGCTCTAGAAGAGAGTGATACTGTGTGAACTGTCTTAGTATGTACATACACAGCTCTAGAAGAGAGTGAACTGTCTTAGTATGTACATACACAGCTCTAGAAGAGATTGTACTGTCTTAGTATGTACGTACACAGCTCTAGAAGAGAGTGAACTGTCTTAGTATGTACATACACACCTCTAGAAGAGAGTGAACTCTCTTAGTATGTAAGTACACAGCTCTAGAAGAGAGTGATACTGTGTGACCTGTCTAATTATGTACATACAAAGCTCTAGAAGAGAGTGATACTGTGTGACCTGTCTAATTATGTACATACAAAGCTCTAGAAGAGAGTGATACTGTGTGAACTGTCTTAGTATGTACGTACACAGCTCTAGAAGAGAGTGATACTGTGTGAACTGTCTTAGTATGTATGTACACAGCTCTAGAAGAGACTGACCTGTCTTAGTATGTACGTAAACAGCTCTAGAAGAGAGTGAACTGTCTTAGTATGTACGTAAACAGCTCTCGAAGAGAGTGACCTGTCTTAGTATGTACATACACAGCTCTAGAAGAGAGTGATACTGTGTGAACTGTCTTAGTATGTACATACACAGCTCTAGAAGAGAGTGAAATGTCTTAGTATGTACGTACACAGCTCTCGAAGAGAGTGACCTGTCTTAGTATGTACGTACACAGCTCTAGACGAGAGTGAACTGTCTTGGTATGAACGTACACAGCTCTAGAAGAGAGTTAACTGTCTTAGTATGTACATACACAGCTCTAGAAGAGAGTGAACTGTCTTAGTATGTACATACACAGCTCTAGAAGAGAGTGAT
The DNA here is from genome assembly GCF_018296145.1 of Oncorhynchus tshawytscha. NCBI lineage: Eukaryota > Metazoa > Chordata > Actinopteri > Salmoniformes > Salmonidae > Oncorhynchus > Oncorhynchus tshawytscha. Next base: position 2,118,901 of record NW_024609834.1, read on the forward strand.
ACTGTCTTAGTATGTACATACACAGCTCTAGAAGATAGTGAACTGTCTTAGTATGTACATTCACAGCTCTAGAAGAGAGTGAACTGTCTTAGTATGTACGTACACAGCTCTTGAATAGAGTGACCTGTCTTAGTATGTACGTACACAGCTCTAGAAGAGAGTGAACTGTCTTAGTATGTACGTACACAGCTCTAGAAGAGAGTGAACTGTGTGAACTCTCTTAGTATGTACATACACAGCTCTAGAAGAGAGAGATCCTGTGTGATCTGTCTTAGTATGTACATACACAGCTCTAGAAGAGAGTGATACTTTGTAAACTGTCTTAGTATGTACGTACACAGCTCTAGAAGAGAGTGATACTGTGTGAACTCTCTTAGTATGTACATATACAGCTCTAGAAGAGAGTGACCTGTCTAATTATGTACATACACAGCTCTAGAAGAGAGTGATACTGTGTGAACTGTCTTAGTATGTATGTACACAGTTCTAGAAGAGAGTGATCCTGTGTGATCTGTCTTAGTATGTACATACACAGCTCTAGAAGAGAGTGATACTTTGTAAACTGTCTTAGTATGATACACCGCTCTAGAAGCGAGTGAACTGTCTTAGTGTGTACGTACACAGCTCTAGAAGAGAGTGAACTGTCTTAGTATTTACATACACAGCTCTAGAAGAGAGTAATACTGTGTGAACTCTCTTAGTATGTACGTACACAGCTCTAGAAGAGAGTGATACTGTGTGAACTGTCTTAGTATGTACATACACAGCTCTAGAAGAGAGTGAACTGTCTTAGCATGTACATACACAGCTCTAGAAGAGATTGAACTGTCTTAGTATGTACGTACACAGCTCTAGAAGAGAGTGAACTGTCTTAGTATGTACATACACAGCTCTAGAAGAGAGTGAACTCTCTTAGTATGTACGTAAACAGCTCTCGAAGATAGTCACCTGTCTTAGTATGTACGTACACAGCTCTAGAAGAGACTGACCTGTCTTAGTATGTACGTACACAGCTCTAGAAGAGAGTGAACTGTCTTAGTATGTACGTACACAGCTCTAGAAGAGAGTGATACTGTGTGAACTGTCTTAGTATGTACGTACACAGCTCTAGAAGAGACTGACCTGTCTTAGTATGTACGTACACAGCTCTAGAAGAGAGTGAACTGTCTTAGTATGTACGTAAACAGCTCTCGAAGAGAGTGACCTGTCTTAGTATGTACATACACAGCTCTAGAAGAGAGTGATACTGTGTGAACTGTCTTAGTATGTACATACACAGCTCTAGAAGAGAGTGAAATGTCTTAGTATGTACGTACACAGCTCTCGAAGAGAGTGACCTGTCTTAGTATGTACGTACACAGCTCTCGAAGAGAGTGACCTGTCTTAGTATGTACGTACACAGCTCTAGAAGAGAGTGAACTGTCTTAGTATGTACATACACAGCTCTAGAAGAGAGTGAACTCTCTTAGTATGTAAGTACACAGCTCTAGAAGATAGTCACCTGTCTTAGTATGTACGTACACAGCTCTAGAAGAGAGTGAACTGTCTTAGTATGTACCTGCACAGCTCTAGAAGAGAGTGATACTATGTGAACTCTCTTAGTGTGTACATACACAGCTCTAGAAGAGAGTGATACTGTGTGACCTGTCTAATTATGTACATACAAAGCTCTAGAAGAGAGTGATACTGTGTGAACTGTCTTAGTATGTACGTACACAGCTCTAGAAGAGAGTGATACTGTGTGAACTGACTTAGTATGTATGTACACAGCTCTAGAAGATAGTGAACTGTCTTAGTATGTACGTTAACAACTCTTGAAGAGAGTGACCTGTCTTAGTATGTACGTACACAGCTCTAGAAAGAGGGACATGTCTTAGTATGTACGTACACAGCTCTAGAAGAGAGTGAACTGTCTTAGTATGTACATACACAGCTCTAGAAGAGAGTGAACTGTCTTAGTATGTACGTACACAGCTCTACTGTGTGAACTGTCTTAGTATGTACGTACACAGCTCTAGAAGAGAGTGATACTTTGTAAACTGTCTTAGTATGTACATACAGCTCTAGAAGAGAGTGAACTGTCTTAGTATGTACGTACACAGCTCTAGAAGAGAGTGATACTGTGTGAACTGTCTTAGTATGTACATACACAGCTCTAGAAGAGAGTGAACTGTCTTAGTATGTACATACACAGCTCTAGAAGAGATTGAACTGTCTTAGTATGTACTACACAGCTCTAGAAGAGAGTGAACTGTCTTAGTATGTACATACACAGCTCTAGAAGAGAGTGAACTGTCTTAGTATGTACATACACAGCTCTAGAAGAGAGTGATACTGTGTGACCTGTCTAATTATGTTACAAAGCTCTAGAAGAGAGTGATATGTACCTGTCTAATTATGTACATACAGCTCTAGAAGAGAGTGATACTGTGTGAACTGTCTTAGTATGTACGTACACAGCTCTAGAAGAGAGTGATACTGTGTGACCTGTCTTAGTATGTACATACAAAGCTCTAGAAGAGAGTGATACTGTGTGAACTGTCTTAGTATGTACGTACACAGCTCTAGAAGAGAGTGAACTGTCTTAGTATGTACATACACAGCTCTAGAAGAGAGTGAACTGTCTTAGTATGTACATACACAGCTCTAGAAGAGAGTGATACTGTGTGACCTGTCTAATTATGTACATACACAGCTCTAGAAGAGAGTGATACTGTGTGACCTGTCTAATTATGTACATACAAAGCTCTAGAAAGAGTGATACTGTGTGAACTGTCTTAGTATGTACGTACACAGCTCTAGAAGAGACTGACCTGTCTTAGTATGTACGTACACAGCTCTAGAAGACAGTGAACTGTCTTAGTATGTACGTAAACAGCTCTCGAAGAGAGTGACTGTCTTAGTATGTACATACACAGCTCTAGAAGAGAGTGATACTGTGTGAACTGTCTTAGTATGTACATACACAGCTCTAGAAGAGAGTGAAATGTCTTAGTATGTACGTACACAGCTCTAGAAGAGAGTGACCTGTCTTGTATGTACTACACAGCTCTTGAAGTATGTACGTACACAGCTCTAGAAGAGAGTGAACTGTCTTAGTATGTACATTCACAGCTCTAGAAGAGAGTGAACTGTCTTAGTATGTACGTACACAGCTCTTGAATAGAGTGACCTGTCTTAGTATGTACGTACACAGCTTTAGAAGAGAGTGAACTGTCTTAGTATGTACCTGCACAGCTCTAGAAGAGAGTGATACTATGTGAACTCTCTTACTATGTACATACACAGCTCTAGAAGAGAGTGATACTGTGTCTCTAGTATGTACATTCACAGCTCTAGAAGAGAGTGAACTGTCTTAGTATGTACGTACACAGCTCTAGAAGAGAGTGATACTGTGTGAACTGTCTTAGTATGTATGTACACAGCTCTAGAAGATAGTGAACTGTCTTAGTATGTACGTTAACAGCTCTTGAAGAGAGTGACCTGTCTTAGTATGTGCGTACACAGCTCTTGAAGAGAGTGAACTGTCTTAGTATGTACCTGCACAGCTCTAGAAGAGAGTGACATGTCTTAGTATGTACGTACACAGCTCTAGAAGAGAGTGAATTGTCTTAGTATGTACATACACAGCTCTAGAAGAGAGTGAACTGTCTTAGTATGTACGTAAACAGCTCTAGAAGAGAGTTATACTGTGTGAACTGTCTTAGTATGTACGTACACAGCTCTAGAAGAGAGTGATACTGTGTGAACTGTCTTAGTATGTACGTACACAGCTCTCGAAGAGAGTGACCTGTCTTAGTATGTACGTACACAGCTCTAGAAGAGAGTGAACTGTCTTAGTATGTACATACACAGCTCTAGAAGAGAGTGAACTCTCTTAGTATGTAAGTACACAGCTCTAGAAGATAGTCACCTGTCTTAGTATGTACGTACACAGCTCTAGAAGAGACTGACCTGTCTTAGTATGTACGTACACAGCTCTAGAAGAGAGTGAACTGTCTTAGTATGTACATACACAGCTCTAGAAGAGAGTGATACTGTGTGAACTGTCTTAGTATGTACATACACAGCTCTAGAAGAGAGTGAACTGTCTTAGTATGTACGTACACAGCTCTAGAAGAGAGTAATACTGTGTGAACTGTCTTAGTATGTATGTACACAGCTCTAGAAGATAGTGAACTGTCTTAGTATGTACATACACAGCTCTAGCTCTTGAAGAGAGTGACTGTCTTAGTATGTAGTACACAGAAGAGAGTGAACTGTCTTAGTATGTACGTACACAGCTCTAGAAGAGAGTGATACTGTGTGAACTGTCTTAGTATGTACATACACAGCTCTAGAAGAGAGTGACCTGTCTTATGTACGTACACAGCTCTGTGAACTGTCTTAGTATGTACGTACACAGCTCTAGAAGAGAGTGAACTGTCTTAGTATGTACGTACACAGCTCTAGAAGAGAGTGAACTGTCTTAGTATGTACATACACAGCTCTAGAAGAGAGTGAATGTCTTAGTATGTACGTACACAGCTCTAGAAGAGAGTGAACTGTCTTAGTATGTACATACACAGCTCTAGAAGAGAGTGTGATGTACATACACAGCTCTAGAAGAGTGAACTGTCTTAGTATGTACATTCACAGCTCTAGAAGAGAGTGAACTGTCTTAGTATGTACGTACACAGCTCTAGAAGAGAGTGACCTGTCTTAGTATGTACGTACACAGCTTTAGAAGAGAGTGAACTGTCTTAGTATGTACATACACAGCTCTAGAAGAGAGTGATACTGTGAACTCTCTTAGTATGTACATACACAGCTCTAGAAGAGAGTGATACTGTGTGACCTGTCTAATTATGTACATACACAGCTCTAGAAGAGAGTGATACTGTGTGAACTGTCTTAGTATGTACATACACAGCTCTAGAAGAGAGTGATACTGTGTGAACTGTCTTAGTATGTACGTACACAGCTCTTAGTGAACTGTCTTAGTATGTACGTACACAGCTCTAGAAGAGAGTGAACTGTCTTAGTATGTACGTACACAGCTCTAGAAGAGAGTGAACTGTAGTATGTACTGTCTTAGTATGTACATACACAGCTCTAGAAGAGAGTGATACTGTCTTAGTATGTACATACACAGCTCTAGATAGAAGAGTGAACTGTCTTAGTATGTACATACACAGCTCTAGAAGAGAGTGATACTGTGTGAACTGTCTTTATGTATACACAGCTCTAGAAGAGAGTGATACTGTGTGAACTGTCTTAGTATGTACGTACACAGCTCTAGAAGAGAGTGATACTGAGTGACACTGTCTTAGTATGTACATACACAGCTCTAGAAGAGAGTGAACTGTCTTAGTATGTACATACACAGCTCTAGAAGAGAGTGAACTGTCTTAGTATGTACGTACACAGCTCTAGAAGATAGTGAACTGTCTTAGTATGTACGTACACAGCTCTAGAAGAGAGTGACTGTGAACTGTCTTAGTAGCTTTAGAAGAGAGTGACCTGTCTTAGTATGTACCTGCACAGGTCTAGAAGAGAGTGATACTATGTGAACTCTCTTAGTATGTACATACACAGCTCTAGAAGAGAGTGATACTGTGTGACCTGTCTAATTATGTACATACAAAGCTCTAGAAGAGAGTGATACTGTGTGAACTGTCTTAGTATGTACGTACACAGCTCTAGAAGAGAGTGATACTGTGTGAACTGTCTTAGTATGTACGTACACAGCTCTAGACGAGAGTGAACTGTCTTAGTATGAACGTACACAGCTCTAGAAGAGAGTTAACTGTCTTAGTATGTACATACACAGCTCTAGAAGAGAGTGAACTATCTTAGTATGTACATACACAGCTCTAGAAGAGAGTGACATGTCTTAGTATGTACGTACACAGCTCTAGAAGAGTGAATTGTCTTAGTATGTACATACACAGCTCTGTGAACTGTCTTAGTATGTAGCTCTAGAAGAGAGTGAACTGTCTTAGTATGTACATACACAGCTCTAGAAGAGAGTGACCTGTCTTAGTATGTACGTACACAGCTCTAGAAGAGAGTGAACTGTCTTAGTATGTACGTACACAGCTCTAGAAGAGAGTGATACTGTGTGAACTGTCTTAGTATGTACATACACAGCTCTTAGTGATACTGTGTGACCTGTCTAATTATGTACATACACAGCTCTAGAAAGAGTGATACTGTGTGAACTGTCTTAGTATGTACGTACACAGCTCTAGAAGAGAGTGAGTATGTGTTAACTGCTCTTACCTGTCTTAGTATGTACGTACACAGCTCTAGAAGAGAGTGAACTGTCTTAGTATGTACGTACACAGCTCTAGAAGAGAGTGATACTGTGTGAACTGTCTTAGTATGTACATACACAGCTCTAGAAGAGAGTGATACTGTGTCTTAGTATGTACGTACACAGCTCTAGAAGAGAGTGATACTGTGTGAACTGTCTTAGTATGTACGTACACAGCTCTAGAAGAGAGTGACTGTCTTAGTATGTACGTACACAGCTCTAGAAGAGAGTGAACTGTCTTAGTATGTACGTACACAGCTCTAGAAGAGAGTGAACTGTCTTAGTATGTACTGTCTTAGTATGTACGTACACAGCTCTAGAAGAGAGTGAACTGTCTTAGTATGTAGTGAACTGTCTTAGTATGTACATACACAGCTCTAGAAGAGAGTGATACTGTGTGACCTGTCTTAGTATGTACATACACAGCTCTAGAAGAGAGTGATACTGTGTGAACTGTCTTAGTATGTACATACACAGCTCTAGAAGAGAGTGATACTGTGTGAACTGTCTTAGTATGTACGTACACAGCTCTAGAAGAGAGTGATACTGTGTGAACTGTCTTAGTATGTACTACACAGCTCTTGAACTGTCTTAGTATGTACATACACAGCTCTAGAAGAGAGTGAACTGTCTTAGTATGTACGTACACAGCTCTAGAAGAGAGTGAACTGTCTTAGTATGTACATACACAGCTCTAGAAGAGAGTGTTTACTGTGTGTCTGTCTTAGTATGTACGTACACAGCTCTAGAAGAGAGTGAACTGTCTTAGTATGTACATACACAGCTCTAGAAGAGAGTGATGTGAACTGTCTTAGTATGTGTACACAGCTCTAGAGAGAGATAGTGAACTGTCTTAGTATGTACGTACACAGCTCTAGAAGAGAACTGTCTTAGTATGTACATACACAGTAGAAGAGAGTGAACTGTCTTAGTATGTACGTACACAGCTCTAGACGAGAGTGAACTGTCTTGGTATGAATGTACACAGCTCTAGAAGAGAGTGAACTGTCTTCGTATGTACATACACAGCTCTAGAAGAGAGTGAACTGTCTTAGTATGTACATACACAGCTCTAGAAGAGAGTGAACTGTCTTAGTATGTACGTACACAGCTCTAGAAGAGAGTGATACTGTGTGAACTCTCTTAGTATGTACATACACAGCTCTAGAAGAGAGTGATACTGTGTGATCTGTCTTAGTATGTACATACACAGCTCTAGAAGAGAGTGATACTGTGTGAACTGTCTTAGTATGTACGTACACAGCTCTAGAAGAGAGATACTGTGTGAACTGTCTTAGTATGTACGTACACAGCTCTAGAAGAGAGTGAACTGTCTTAGTATGTACATACACAGCTCTAGAAGAGAGTGAACTCTCTTAGTATGTAAGTACACAGCTCTAGAAGATAGTCACCTGTCTTAGTATGTACATACACAGCTCTAGAAGAGACTGACCTGTCTTAGTATGTACGTACACAGCTCTAGAAGAGAGTGAACTGTCTTAGTATGTACGTAAACAGCTCTAGAAGAGAGTGAACTGTCTTAGTATGTACATACACAGCTCTAGAAGAGAGTGATGTACTACACAGCTCTAGAAGAGAGTGAACTGTCTTAGTATGTACATACACAGCTCTAGAAGAGAGTGATACTACACAGCTCTAGAAGAGAGTGAACTGTCTTAGTATGTACATACACAGCTCTAGAAGAGAGTGACTGTCTTAGTATGTACATACACAGCTCTGTGAACTGTCTTAGTATGTACGTACACAGCTCTAGAAGAGAGTGAACTGTCTTAGTATGTACATACACAGCTCTAGAAAGAGAGTCTTAGTATGTACTAGAAGAGAGTGAACTGTCTTAGTATGTACATACACAGCTCTAGAAGAGAGTGATACTGTCTTAGTATGTACATACACAGCTCTAGAAGATAGTGAACTGTCTTAGTATGTACATTCACAGCTCTAGAAGAGAAGAGTATGATACACAGCTCTTGTGAACTGTCTTAGTATGTACGTACACAGCTCTAGAAGAGAGTGAACTGTCTTAGTATGTACCTGCACAGCTCTAGAAGTACTTAGTATGTACGTACACAGCTCTAGAAGAGAGTGAACTGTCTTAGTATGTACATACACAGCTCTAGAAGAGAGTGATACTGTCTTAGTATGTACGTACACAGCTCTAGAAGAGAGTGATACTGTGTACTGTCTTAGTATGTACATACACAGCTCTAGAAGAGAGTGATACTGTGTGAACTGTCTTAGTATGTACGTACACAGCTCTAGAAGAGAGTGATACTGTGTGAACTGTCTTAGTATGTACATACACAGCTCTAGAAGATGTGAACTGTCTTAGTATGTACATACACAGCTCTAGAAGAGAGTGAACTGTCTTAGTGTACACAGCTCTAGAAGAGAGTGAACTGTCTTAGTATGTACATACACAGCTCTAGAAGAGAGTGAACTGTCTTAGTATGTACGTACACAGCTCTAGAAGAGAGATACTGTGTGAACTGTCTTAGTATGTACGTACATACACAGCTCTAGAAGAGAGTGATACTGTGTGAACTGTCTTAGTATGTACATACACAGCTCTAGAAGAGAGTGAACTGTCTTAGTATGTAAATACAAAGCTCTAGAAGATAGTGAACTGTCTTAGTATGTACATACACAGCTCTCGAAGAGAGTGAACTGTCTTACTATGTACATACAAAGCTCTAGAAGAGAGTGAACTGTCTTAGTATGTACATACACAGCTCTAGAAGAGAGTGAACTGTCTTAGTATGTAAATACAAAGCTCTAGAAGAGAGTGATACTGTGTGATCTGTCTTAGTATGTACATACACAGCTCTAGAAGAGAGTGATACTGTGTGAACTGTCTTAGTATGTACGTACACAGCTCTAGAAGAGAGTGAACTGTCTTAGTATGTACACAGCTCTAGAAGAGAGTTGAACTGTCTTAGTATGTACATACACAGCTCTAGAAGAGAGTGAACTGTCTTAGTATGTACATACACAGCTCTAGAAGAGAGTGAACTGTCTTAGTATGTACATACACAGCTCTAGAAGAGAGTGAACTGTCTTAGTATGTACTACACAGCTCTAGAAGAGAGTGAACTGTCTTAGTATGTACATACACAGCTCTAGAAGAGAGTGAACTGTCTTAGTATGTATCACAGCTCTAGAAGAGAGTGAACTGTCTTAGTATGTACGTACACAGCTCTAGAAAGAGTGACCTGTCTTAGTATGTACTACACAGCTTTAGAAGAGAGTGAACTGTCTTAGTATGTACCTACACAGCTCTAGAAGAGAGTGATACTATGTGAACTCTCTTAGTATGTACATACACAGCTCTAGAAGAGAGTGATACTGTCTGAGTCTAATTATGTACATACACAGCTCTAGAAGAGAGTGATACTGTGTGAACTGTCTTAGTATGTACGTACACAGCTCTAGAAGAGAGTGAACTGTGTGAACTGTCTTAGTATGTACATACACAGCTCTAGAAGAGAGTGAACTGTCTTAGTATGTACGTACACAGCTCTAGAAGAGAGTGAACTGTCTTAGTATGTACATACACAGCTCTAGAAGAAGAGAGTGATGCACAGCTCTAGAAGAGTGTGCTGTCTTAGTATGTACATACACAGCTCTAGAAGAGATAGTGAACTGTCTTAGTATGTACATACACAGCTCTAGAAGAGAGTGAACTGTCTTAGTATGTACGTACACAGCTCTGTGAACTGTCTTAGTATGTACGTACACAGCTTTAGAAGAGAGTAAACTGTCTTAGTATGTACGTACACAGCTCTAGAAGAGAGTGATACTGTGTGAACTCTCTTAGTATGTACATATACAGCTCTAGAAGAGATTGTACTGTCTTAGTATGTACGTACACAGCTCTAGAAGAGAGTGAACTGTCTTAGTATGTACATACACAGCTCTAGAAGAGAGTGAACTCTCTTAGTATGTAAGTACACAGCTCTAGAAGATAGTCACCTGTCTTAGTATGTACGTACACAGCTCTAGAAGAGAGTGACCTGTCTTAGTATGTACGTACACAGCTCTAGAAGAGAGTGATACTGTGTGAACTGTCTTAGTATGTACATACACAGCTCTAGAAGAGAGTGAACTGTCTTAGTATGTACGTACACAGCTCTAGAAGAGTGATGTACTTAGTATGTACGTACACAGCTCTAGAAGAGTGACTGTGATACGTAAACAGCTCTAGAAGAGAGTGAACTGTCTTAGTATGTACATACACAGCTCTAGAAGAGAGTGATACTGTGTGAACTGTCTTAGTATGTACATACACAGCTCTAGAAGAGAGTGATACTGTGTGAACTGTCTTAGTATGTACATACACAGCTCTAGAAGAGAGTGAACTGTCTTAGTATGTACGTACACAGCTCTAGAAAGAGTGAACTGTCTTAGTATGTACATACACAGCTCTAGAAGAGAGTGAACTGTCTTAGTATGTACATACACAGCTCTAGAAGATAGTGAACTGTCTTAGTATGTACGTACACAGCTCTAGAAGAGAGTGAACTGTCTTAGTATGTATGTACACAGCTCAGCTGTCTTAGTATGTAGTACACAGCTCTAGAAGAGAGTGATACTGTGTGAACTGTCTTAGTATGTACGTACACAGCTCTAGAAGAGTGAGTGAACTGTCTTAGTATGTACATACACAGCTCTAGAAGAGAGTGAACTGTCTTAGTATGTACATACACAGCTCTAGAAGAAGAGTATGATACACACTAGTGAACTGTCTTAGTATGTACGTACACAGCTCTAGAGAGAGTCTTGAGTCTTAGTATGTACTACACAGCTCTAGAAGAGAGTGAACTGTCTTAGTATGTACATACACAGCTCTAGAAGAGAGTGAACTGTCTTAGTATGTACATACACAGCTCTAGAAGAGAGTGATACTGTGTGAACTGTCTTAGTATGTACATACACAGCTCTAGAAGAGAGTGAACTGTCTTAGTATGTATGTACACAGCTCTAGTGAACTGTCTTAGTATGTACACAGCTCTAGAATAGAGTGAATTGTCTTAGTATGTACATACACAGCTCTAGAAGAGAGTGAACTGTCTTAGTATGTACGTACACAGCTCTAGAAGAGAGTTATACTGTGTGAACTCTCTTAGTATGTACATTCACAGCTCTAGAAGAGAGTGATACTGTGTGACCTGTCTAATTATGTACATACAAAGCTCTAGAAGAGAGTGATACTGTGTGAACTGTCTTAGTATGTACGTACACAGCTTTAGAAGAGAGTAAACTGTCTTAGTATGTACGTACACAGCTCTAGAAGAGAGTGATACTGTGTGAACTCTCTTAGTATGTACATATACAGCTCTAGAAGAGATTGTACTGTCTGAGTATGTACGTACACAGCTCTAGAAGAGAGTGAACTGTCTTAGTATGTACATACACAGCTCTAGAAGAGAGTGAACTGTCTTAGTATGTACATACACAGCTCTAGAAGAGAGTGAACTGTCTTAGTATGTACATACACAGCTCTAGAAGAGTGAACTGTCTTAGTATGTACATTACACAGCTCTAGAAGAGAGTGATACTTTGTAAACTGTCTTAGTATGTACATACACCGCTCTAGAAGCGAGTGAACTGTCTTAGTATGTACATACACAGCTTTAGAAGAGAGTGAACTGTCTTAGTATGTACCTGCACAGCTCTAGAAGAGAGTGATACTATGTGAACTCTCTTAGTATGTACATACACAGCTCTAGAAGAGAGTGATACTGTGTGACCTGTCTAATTATGTGCATACAAAGCTCTAGAAGAGAGTGATACTGTGTGAACTGTCTTAGTATGTACGTACACAGCTCTAGAAGAGAGTGATACTGTGTGAACTGTCTTAGTATGTACATACACAGCTCTAGAAGAGAGTGATCCTGTGTGATCTGTATTAGTATGTACATACACAGCTCTAGAAGAGAGTGATAGTGAACTGTCTTAGTATGTACATACACAGCTCTAGAAGAAGAGAGTGAACTGTCTTAGTATGTACGTACACAGCTCAGTGAACTGTCTACATACACAGCTCTAGAAGAGAGTGAACTGTGTGAACTCTCTTAGTATGTACATACACAGCTCTAGAAGAGAGTGAACTGTGTGATCTGTCTTAGTATGTACATACACAGCTCTAGAAGAGAGTGAAGTAAATGTACATGTACACAGCTCTAGAAGAGAGTGAACTGTCTTAGTATGTGTACACAGCTCTAGAAGAGAGTGAACTGTCTTAGTATGTACATACACAGCTCTAGAAGAGAGTGATACTGTGTGAACTGTCTTAGTATGTACATACACAGCTCTAGAAGAGAGTGATACTGTGTGAACTGTCTTAGTATGTACATACACAGCTCTAGAAGAGAGTGAACTGTCTTAGTATGTACATACACAGCTCTAGAAGAAGTGATACTGTGTGAACTGTCTTAGTATGTACATACACAGCTCTAGAAGAGAGTGAACTGTCTTAGTATGTACATACACAGCTCTAGAAGAGAGTGATACTGTGTGAACTGTCTTAGTATGTACATACACAGCTCTAGAAGAGAGAGAGTGAACTGTCTGTGTGAACTGTCTTAGTATGTACATACACAGCTCTAGAAGAGAGTGAACTGTCTTAGTATGTACATACACAGCTCTAGAAGAGAGTGAAATGTCTTAGTATGTACGTACACAGCTCTCGAAGAGAGTGATACTGTGTGAACTCTCTTAGTATGTACATACACAGCTCTAGAAGAGAGTGATACTGTGTGAACTGTCTTAGTATGTACATACACAGCTCTAGAAGAGAGTGAAATGTCTTAGTATGTACGTACACAGCTCTCGAAGAGAGTGACCTGTCTTAGTATGTACATTCACAGCTCTAGAAGTGAGTGAACTGTCTTAGTATGTGAACTGTCTTAGTATGTACGTACACAGCTCTAGAGAGAGTGACCTGTCTTAGTATGTATACACAGCTTTAGAAGAGAGTGAACTGTCTTAGTATGTACGTACACAGCTCTAGAAGAGAGTGATACTGTGTGATCTGTCTTAGTATTTACATACACAGCTCTAGAAGAGAGTAATACTGTGTGAACTCTCTTAGTATGTACGTACACAGCTCTAGAAGAGAGTGATACTGTGTGAACTGTCTTAGTATGTACATACACAGCTCTAGAAGAGAGTGAACTGTCTTAGTATGTACATACACAGCTCTAGAAGAGATTGTACTGTCTTAGTATGTACATACACAGCTCTAGAACTGTCTTAGTATGTAGCACAGCTCTAGAAGAGAGTGAACTGAACTCTCTTACACAGCTCTAGAAGAGAGTGATACTGTGTGACCTGTCTAATTATGTACATACAGCTCTAGAAGAGAGTGATACTGTGTGAACTGTCTTAGTATGTACATACAAAGCTCTAGAAGAGAGTGATACTGTGTGAACTGTCTTAGTATGTACATACACAGCTCTAGAAGAGAGTGAACTTAGATGTGAGCTCTGTCTTAGTATGTACATACACAGCTCTAGAAGAGAGTGAAATGTCTTAGTATGTACGTACACAGCTCTCGAAGAGAGTGACCTGTCTTAGTATGTACATTCACAGCTCTAGAAGTGAGTGAACTGTCTTAGTATGTACGTACACAGCTCTTGAATAAAGTGACCTGTCTTAGTATGTACGTACACAGCTTTAGAAGAGAGTGAACTGTCTTAGTATGTACCTGCACAGCTCTAGAAGAGAGTGATACTATGTGAACTCTCTTAGTGTGTACATACACAGCTCTAGAAGAGAGTGATACTGTGTGACCTGTCTAATTATGTACATACAAAGCTCTAGAAGAGAGTGATACTGTGTGAACTGTCTTAGTATGTACGTACACAGCTTTAGAAGAGAGTGAACTGTCTTAGTATGTACCTGCACAGCTCTAGAAGAGAGTGATACTATGTGAACTCTCTTAGTGTGTACATACACAGCTCTAGAAGAGAGTGATACTGTGTGACCTGTCTAATTATGTACATACAAAGCTCTAGAAGAGAGTGATACTGTGTGAACTGTCTTAGTATGTACATACAAAGCTCTAGAAGAGAGTGATACTGTGTGAACTGTCTTAGTATGTACATACACAGCTCTAGAAGAGAGTGAAATGTCTTAGTATGTACGTACACAGCTCTCGAAGAGAGTGATACTGTGTGAACTCTCTTAGTATGTACATACACAGCTCTAGAAGAGAGTGATACTGTGTGAACTGTCTTAGTATGTACATACACAGCTCTCGAAGAGAGTGATACTGTGTGAACTCTCTTAGTATGTACATACACAGCTCTAGAAGAGAGTGATACTGTGTGAACTGTCTTAGTATGTACATACACAGCTCTAGAAGAGAGTGAAATGTCTTAGTATGTACGTACACAGCTCTCGAAGAGAGTGACCTGTCTTAGTATGTACATTCACAGCTCTAGAAGTGAGTGAACTGTCTTAGTATGTACGTACACAGCTCTTGAATAAAGTGACCTGTCTTAGTATGTACGTACACAGCTTTAGAAGAGAGTGAACTGTCTTAGTATGTACGTACACAGCTCTAGAAGAGAGTGATACTGTGTGAACTCTCTTAGTATGTACATATACAGCTCTAGAAGAGAGTGATACTGTGTGACCTGTCTAATTATGTACATACACAGCTCTAGAAGAGAGTGATACTGTGTGAACTGTCTTAGTATGTATGTACACAGTTCTAGAAGAGAGTGATACTGTGTGAACTGTCTTAGTATGTATGTACACAGCTCTAGAAGAGAGTGAACTGTCTTAGTATGTACGTTAACAGCTCTAGAAGAGAGGGAACTGTCTTAGTATGTACCTGCACAGCTCTAGAAGAGAGAGTGACATGTCTTAGTATGTACTGCACAGCTCTAGAAGAGAGTGACATGTCTTAGTATGTACGTACACAGCTCTAGAAGAGAGTGAACTGTCTTAGTATGTACATACACAGCTCTAGAAGAGAGTGAACTGTCTTAGTATGTACGTACACAGCTCTAGAAGAGAGTGATACTGTGTGAACTGTCTTAGTATGTACATACACAGCTCTAGAAGAGAGTGATACGTACACAGCTCTGTGTGAACTCTCTTAGTATGTACATACACAGCTCTAGAAGAGAGTGAACTGTCTTAGTATGTACATACACAGCTCTAGAAGAGAGTGAACTGTCTTAGTATGTACATACACAGCTCTAGAAGAGAGTGAACTGTCTTAGTATGTACATACACAGCTCTAGAAGAGAGTGAACTGTCTTAGTATGTACGTACACAGCTCTAGAAGAGAGTGAACTGTCTTAGTATGTACGTACACAGCTCTAGAAGAGAGTGAACTGTCTTAGTATGTACGTACACAGCTCTAGAAGAGAGAGAACTGTCTTAGGATGTACGTACCCAGCTCTAGAAGAGAGTGAACTCTCTTTGTATGTATGTACACAGCTCTAGAAGAGAGTGAACTGTCTTAGTATGTACATACACAGCTCTAGAAGAGAGCGAACTGTCTTAGTATGTACATACACAGCTCTAGAAGAGATTGAACTGTCTTAGAATGTACATACACAGCTCTAGAAGAGATACTGTGTGAACTGTGTGACACTGTTTTTTAAAACATTGGATGAAGATAATGAACGTCCAAATATATTTTTTAAATGAACAAATGTGTTCCTTTGGGGCAAATGCTACCAAAAGTTGAAAAATGTCAACACACACCACGGGTTGACAGAGAGAGATAGAGAGAGAGAGAGAGAGTGAGTGAGAGAGAGAGAGAGAGGGAGAGAGAGTGAGTGAGGGAGAAAGAGAGGGAGAGAGAGAGAAAAGAGAGAGAGAGAGAGAGAGAGAGAGAGAGAGAGAGGGAGAGAGAGAGAGTGAGAGGGAGAAAGAGAGAGAGAGAGAGAGAGAGAGAGAGAGAGAGAGAGAGAGTGAGTGAGGGAGGGAGAAAGAGAGGGAGAGAGAGAGAGAGAGAGAGAGAGAGAGAGAGAGAGAGAGAGAATTAGAGAGAAACCTGTTGGCTGATGAGGCCAGACGTTCTTCTAATCATTTATTGATTTGTTAATTTTTCCAGGATCTCTTGACTCCCAGCAGGGGTGAAAGGTTGTGTGGAGGAATGTGTTCCCTAGAATAAAAATCACACATATTCAAACTCCAGCTGATGCAATGCCAGTTCGTTCGGGAGAACAGAGAGAGAACAGGTCATTACTATTAAACAAAGACTACAGTGTTTTAGACCGTCCATGAACAAATTGTATCAATGCATTGCATAAAAACAGAACTTGTACAAATCTGTCAAATGAACAGCATAGGCCATAGGAAAGCTAGTATGGTATTGGTAGTATATATTGGTGATATCAGTGCAGTGATGTAAGTGTGTGAGGTTGCTTCTCTCGCTCCCCCTTCTCTACAGCTGTGTTTGACCTCTAACCCCTAAACCCCTGAGAAGCCTAGCCCTGTGTGTGTGTGTGTGTGTGTGTGTGTGTGTGTGTGTGTGTGTGTTTACGCGCATGTGCGTGTGTGTTAGCGGGTCATTTGCACAAGCATTACCCAGCCCACCATTCCGGCCCTCATTCACCTGCACCTGTCACTCATCAGACCCCTTCTAAACCCTGGGACATTCCCCCTTCCAAGACCTTGAAACCCTGACATGTCTCTACAGCATTCCTCCAACCACAGGTCACCATCAGAGAGGAGAGCAGAAGGTGAGACGGGGGAGGAAAAGAGAGAGAGACAAACAAATAAAGGTGGGAAAACAAGAGGGGGTGAGAGGAGGTAAGAGAAAGAGACTGAAAGAGGGGAAAGAGGGAGAGGGAGAGTAGAGGGGGTGAGAGGAGGTAAGAGAAAGAGACTGAAAGAGGGGAAAGAGGGAGAGAGAGAGTAGAGGGGGTGAGAGGAGGTAAGAGAAAGAGACTGAAAGAGGGGAAAGAGGGAGAGAGAGAGTAGAGGGGGTGAGAGGAGGTAAGAGAAAGAGAGGGAGAGTAGTGAGAGAGAGAAGAGGGGGTGAGAGGAGGTAAGAGAAAGAAAGACTGAAAGAGGGGAAAGAGGGAGAGTAGAGAGAGAGAGAAGAGGGGGTGAGAGGAGGTAAGAGAAAGAAAGACTGAAAGAGGGGAAAGTGCGAGAGGGAGAGTAGAGAGAGAGAGTAGAGGGGGTGTGAGAGGAGGTAAGAGAAAGAGAGGGAGAGTAGAGAGAGAGAGTAGAGGGGGTGAGAGGAGGTAAGAGAAAGAAAGACTGAAAGAGGGGAAAGAGGGAGAGTAGAGAGAGAGAGAAGAGGGGGTGAGAGGAGGTAAGAGAAAGAAAGACTGAAAGAGGGGAAAGTGCGAGAGGGAGAGTAGAGAGAGAGAGTAGAGGGGGTGAGAGGAGGTAAGAGAAAGAAAGACTGAAAGAGGGGAAGGTGCAAGAGAGAGAGAGAGAGAGAAGAGAGAAAGAGAAAGAGAGAGAGAGAGAGAGAGAAGAGAGAAAGAGAGAGAGAGAGAGAGAGAGAGAGAGAGAGAGAAGAGAGAAAGAGAGAGAGAGAGAGAGAGAGAGAGAGAGAGAGAGAGAAAGAGAGAGAGAGAGAGTAGAGGGAGAAGGGGAGGGGGGTGGAAGAGGACCAATAAAAGCCTCTGTAGGTGTTCCCCTGCTGGGCCATCAGACAGCAGAGCGGTGCCTGGGGAGCTGGAGCTCTGCAACACCTGTTCACCACAGCAGATGTTGTACAGAAGAGGAGAGACACAGAACAGAAACACCTCTCTCTCTCTCTCTCCCTCCCCCGGCTCTCTCTCTCTCCTTCCCCCCTCTCTCTCACATTCTACTTTCTGCAGATATCTTTCACTGAGAAACTGCAGCCAAAGGCACTGAGTAGTTCACGCACCCACACATGTACACATACAGTGCATTCAGAAAGTATTCACACCCTTTGACTTTTTCCAAAGTGGGATTAACATCTATTTAATTGTGTTTTTTTGTTAACAATCTACACAAAATAATCTGTAATGTCAAAGTGGAAAATAATGGAAAATTAAACACTCATATATCTTGATTACATCAATACTCAACCTCCTGAGTCAATACATGTTAGAATCGCCTTTGGCAGTGATTACAGCTGTGAGTATTTTGGGGTAAGTCTCTAAGAGCTTTGCACACCTGGATTGCACAATATTTGCCCATTATTCTTTTAAAAATTCTTCAATCTCTGTCTAGTTGGTTGTTGATCATTACTAGGCAGACATTTTCAAGTCTTGCCATAGATTTTCAAGCTGATTTACATCCAAACTGTAACTAGAACACTCCTGTGCTAG
>NW_024609834.1:2142500-2150000 GCF_018296145.1 Oncorhynchus tshawytscha
TGTCTCATATTCAGCCTCTGTCCCTGTTTCATCTTCATCCTCTGTCCCTGTCTCTGTCCCTGTCTCATCTTCAGCCTCTGTCCCTGTCTCATCTTCAGCCTCTGTCCCTGTCTCTGTCCCTGTCTCATTTTCAGCCTCTGTCCCTGTCTCATCTTCAGCCTCTGTCTCTGTCCCTGTCTCAGCTTCAGCCTCTGTCTCTGTCCCTGTCTCATCTTCAGCCTCTGTCTCTGTCCCTGTCTCATCTTCAGCCTCTGTCCCTGTCTCATCTTCAGCCTCTGTCTCTGTCCCTGTCTCAGCTTCAGCCTCTGTCTCTGTCCCTGTCTCATCTTCAGCCTCTGTCTCTGTCTCTGTCTCATCTTCAGCCTCTGTCCCTGTCTCATCTTCAGCCTCTGTCCCTGTCTCATCTTCAGCCTCTGTCTCTGTCCCTGTCTCATCTTCAGCCTCTGTCCCTGTCTCATTTTCAGCCTCTGTCCCTGTCTCATCTTCAGCCTCTGTCCCTGTCTCATCTTCAGCCTCTGTCCCTGTCTCATCTTCAGCCTCTGTCCCTGTCTCTGTCCCTGTCTCATCTTCAGCCTCTGTCCCTGTCTAATCTTCAGCCTCTGTCTCTGTCCCTGTCTCATCTTCAGCCTCTGTCCCTGTCTCATCTTCAGCCTCTGTCTCTGTCCCTGTCTCAGCTTCAGCCTCTGTCTCTGTCCCTGTCTCATCTTCAGCCTCTGTCTCTGTCTCTGTCTCATCTTCAGCCTCTGTCCCTGTCTCATCTTCAGCCTCTGTCTCTGTCTCTGTCCCTGTCTCATCTTCAGCCTCTGTCCCTGTCTCATTTTCAGCCTTGTCCCTGTCTCATCTTCAGCCTCTGTCCCTGTCTCATCTTCAGCCTCTGTCCCTGTCTCATCTTCAGCCTCTGTCCCTGTCTCATCTTCAGCCTCTGTCCCTGTCTCATCTTCAGCATCTGTCCCTGTTTCATTTTCAGCATCTGTCCCTGTCTCATTTTCAGCCTCTGTCTCTGTCTCATTTTCAGCCTCTGTCTCTGTCTCTGTCCCTGTTCTCATCTTCAGCCTCTGTCCCTGTCTCATCTTCAGCCTCTGTCCCTGTCTCATATTCAGTCTCTGTCCCTGTCTCATCTTCAGCCTCTGGCTCTGTCTCATCTTCAGCCACTGTCCCTGTCCTATCTTCAGCCTCTGTCTCTGTCCCTGTCTCATCTTCAGCCTCTGTCCCTGTCTCATCTTCAGCCTCTGTCCCTGTCCCTGTCTCATCTTCAGCCTCTGTCCCTGTCTCATCTTCAGCCTCTGTCCCAGTCTCATATTCAGCCTCTGTCCCTGTCTCATCTTCTTAGCCTCTGTCCCAGTCTCATCTTCAGCCTCTGTCCCTGTCTCATCTTCAGCCTCTGTCTCTGTCCCTGTCTCAGCTTCAGCCTCTGTCTCTGTCCCTGTCTCATCTTCAGCCTCTGTCTCTGTCTCTGTCTCATCTTCAGCCTCTGTCCCTGTCTCATCTTCAGCCTCTGTCTCTGTCTCTGTCCCTGTCTCATCTTCAGCCTCTGTCCCTGTCTCATTTTCAGCCTTTGTCCCTGTCTCATCTTCAGCCTCTGTCCCTGTCTCATCTTCAGCCTCTGTCCCTGTCTCATCTTCAGCCTCTGTCCCTGTCTCATCTTCAGCCTCTGTCCCTGTCTCATCTTCAGCATCTGTCCCTGTTTCATTTTCAGCATCTGTCCCTGTCTCATTTTCAGCCTCTGTCTCTGTCTCATTTTCAGCCTCTGTCTCTGTCTCTGTCCCTGTTCTCATCTTCAGCCTCTGTCCCTGTCTCATCTTCAGCCTCTGTCCCTGTCTCATATTCAGTCTCTGTCCCTGTCTCATCTTCAGCCTCTGGCTCTGTCTCATCTTCAGCCACTGTCCCTGTCCTATCTTCAGCCTCTGTCTCTGTCCCTGTCTCATCTTCAGCCTCTGTCCCTGTCTCATCTTCAGCCTCTGTCCCTGTCCCTGTCTCATCTTCAGCCTCTGTCCCTGTCTCATCTTCAGCCTCTGTCCCAGTCTCATATTCAGCCTCTGTCCCTGTCTCATCTTCAGCCTCTGTCTCTGTCTCATCTTCAGCCTCTGTCCCTGTCCCTGTCTCATCTTCAGCCTCAGTCCCTGTTTTATCTTCAGCCTCTGTCCCTTTCTCATCTTCAGCCTCTGTCCCTGTCTCATCTTCAGCCTCTGTCGCTGTCTCATCTTCAGCCTCTGTCCCTGTCTCATCTTCAGCCTCTGTCTCTGTCTCTGTTCCTGTCTCATCTTCAGACTCTGTCCCTGTCCTATCTTCAGCCTCTGTCCCTGTCTCATCTTCAGCCTCTGTCCCTGTCTCATCTTCAGCCTCTGTCCCTGTCCCATCTTCAGCCTCTGTCCCTGTCTCATCTTCAGCCTCTGTCTCTGTCTCTGTCCCTGTCTCATCTTCAGCCTCTGTCCCTGTCTCATTTTCAGCCTTTGTCCCTGTCTCATCTTCAGCCTCTGTCCCTGTCTCATCTTCAGCCTCTGTCCCTGTCTCATCTTCAGTCTCTGTCCCTGTCTCATCTTCAGCCTCTGTCCCTGTCTCATCTTCAGCATCTGTCCCTGTTTCATTTTCAGCATCTGTCCCTGTCTCATTTTCAGCCTCTGTCTCTGTCTCATTTTCAGCCTCTGTCTCTGTCTCTGTCCCTGTTCTCATCTTCAGCCTCTGTCCCTGTCTCATCTTCAGCCTCTGTCCCTGTCTCATATTCAGTCTCTGTCCCTGTCTCATCTTCAGCCTCTGGCTCTGTCTCATCTTCAGCCACTGTCCCTGTCCTATCTTCAGCCTCTGTCTCTGTCCCTGTCTCATCTTCAGCCTCTGTCCCTGTCTCATCTTCAGCCTCTGTCCCTGTCCCTGTCTCATCTTCAGCCTCTGTCCCTGTCTCATCTTCAGCCTCTGTCCCAGTCTCATATTCAGCCTCTGTCCCTGTCTCATCTTCAGCCTCTGTCCCAGTCTCATCTTCAGCCTCTGTCCCTGTCTCATCTTCAGCCTCTGTCTCTGTCCCTGTCTCAGCTTCAGCCTCTGTCTCTGTCCCTGTCTCATCTTCAGCCTCTGTCTCTGTCTCTGTCTCATCTTCAGCCTCTGTCCCTGTCTCATCTTCAGCCTCTGTCTCTGTCTCTGTCCCTGTCTCATCTTCAGCCTCTGTCCCTGTCTCATTTTCAGCCTTTGTCCCTGTCTCATCTTCAGCCTCTGTCCCTGTCTCATCTTCAGCCTCTGTCCCTGTCTCATCTTCAGCCTCTGTCCCTGTCTCATCTTCAGCCTCTGTCCCTGTCTCATCTTCAGCATCTGTCCCTGTTTCATTTTCAGCATCTGTCCCTGTCTCTCATTTTCAGCCTCTGTCTCTGTCTCATTTTCAGCCTCTGTCTCTGTCTCTGTCCCTGTTCTCATCTTCAGCCTCTGTCCCTGTCTCATCTTCAGCCTCTGTCCCTGTCTCATATTCAGTCTCTGTCCCTGTCTCATCTTCAGCCTCTGGCTCTGTCTCATCTTCAGCCACTGTCCCTGTCCTATCTTCAGCCTCTGTCTCTGTCCCTGTCTCATCTTCAGCCTCTGTCCCTGTCTCATCTTCAGCCTCTGTCCCTGTCCCTGTCTCATCTTCAGCCTCTGTCCCTGTCTCATCTTCAGCCTCTGTCCCAGTCTCATATTCAGCCTCTGTCCCTGTCTCATCTTCAGCCTCTGTCTCTGTCTCATCTTCAGCCTCTGTCCCTGTCCCTGTCTCATCTTCAGCCTCAGTCCCTGTTTTATCTTCAGCCTCTGTCCTTTCTCATCTTCAGCCTCTGTCCCTGTCTCATCTTCAGCCTCTGTCGCTGTCTCATCTTCAGCCTCTGTCCCTGTCTCATCTTCAGCCTCTGTCTCTGTCTCTGTTCCTGTCTCATCTTCAGACTCTGTCCCTGTCCTATCTTCAGCCTCTGTCCCTGTCTCATCTTCAGCCTCTGTCCCTGTCTCATCTTCAGCCTCTGTCCCTGTCCCATCTTCAGCCTCTGTCCCTGTCTCATCTTCAGCCTCTGTCCCTGTCTCAGCTTCAGCCTCTGTCCCTGTCTTATCTTCAGCCTCTGTCCCTGTCTCATCTTCAGCCTCTGTCCCTGTCTCATCTTCAGCCTCTGTCTCTGTCTCTGTCCCTGTCTCTAATCTTCAGCCTTTGTCCCTGTCTCATCTTCAGCCTCTGTCCCTGTCTCATCTTCCGCCTCTGTCCCTGTCTCATCTTCAGCCTCTGTCCCTGTCTCATCTTCAGACTCTGTCCCTGTCTCTGTCCCTGTCTCAGCTTCAGCCTCTGTCTCTGTCCCTGTCTCATCTTCAGCCTCTGTCTCTGTCCCTGTCTCAGCTTCAGCCTCTGTCCCTGTCTCATCTTCAGCCTTTGTCCCTGTCTCATCTTCAGCCTCTGTCCCTGTCTCTGTCCCTGTCTCATCTTCAGCCTCTGTCCCTGTCTAATCTTCAGCCTCTGTCTCTGTCCCTGTCTCAACTTCAGCATCTGTCCCTGTTTCATTTTCAGCATCTGTCCCTGTCTCATTTTCAGCCTCTGTCTCTGTCTCATTTTCAGCCTCTGTCTCTGTCTCTGTCCCTGTTCTCATCTTCAGTCTCTGTCCCTGTCTCATCTTCAGCCTCTGTCCCTGTCTCATATTCAGTCTCTGTCCCTGTCTCATCTTCAGCCTCTGGCTCTGTCTCATCTTCAGCCTCTGTCCCTGTCCTATCTTCAGCCTCTGTCTCTGTCCCTGTCTCATCTTCAGCCTCTGTCCCTGTCTCATCTTCAGCCTCTGTCCCTGTCCCTGTCTCATCTTCAGCCTCTGTCCCTGTCTCATCTTCAGCCTCTGTCCCTGTCTCATATTCAGCCTCTGTCCCTGTCTCATCTTCAGCCTCTGTCTCTGTCTCTGTCTCATCTTCAGCCTCTGTCCCTGTCCCTGTCTCATCTTCAGTCTCAGTCCCTGTTTTATCTTCAGCCTCTGTCCCTGCCCCACTTCAGCCTCTGTCCCTGTCTCATCTTCAGCCTCTGTCGCTGTCTCATCTTCAGCCTCTGTCCCTGTCTCATCTTCAGCCTCTGTCTCTGTCTCTGTCCCTGTCTCATCTTCAGACTCTGTCCCTGTCCTATCTTCAGCCTCTGTCCCTGTCTCATCTTCAGCCTCTGTCCCTGTCTCATCTTCAGCCTCTGTCCCTGTCTCATCTTCAGCCTCTGTCCCTGTCTCATCTTCAGCCTCTGTCCCTGTCTCATCTTCAGCCTCTGTCCCTGTCTCATCTTCAGCCTCTGTCCCTGTCTCATCTTCAGTCTCTGTCCCTGTCTCATCTTCAGCATCTGTCCCTGTTTCATTTTCAGCATCTGTCCCTGTCTCATTTTCAGCCTCTGTCTCTGTCTCTGTCCCTGTTCTCATCTTCAGCCTCTGTCCCTGTCTCATCTTCACCCTCTGTCCCTGTCTCATATTCAGTCTCTGTCCCTGTCTCATCTTCAGCCTCTGTCTCTGTCCCTGTCTCATCTTCAGCCTCTGTCCCTGTCCCTGTCTCATCTTCAGCCTCTGTCCCTGTCTCATCTTCAGCCTCTGTCCCTGTCTCATATTCAGCCTCTGTCCCTGTCTCATATTCAGTCTCTGTCCCTGTCTCATCTTCAGCCTCTGTCTCTGTCTCTGTCTCATCTTCAGCCTCTGTCCCTGTCTTATCTTCAGCCTCTGTCTCTGTCCCTGTCTCATCTTCAGCCTCTGTCCCTGTCTCATCTTCAGCCTCTGTCCCTGTCTCATCTTCAGCCTCTGTCCCTGTCTCATCTTCAGCCTCTGTCCCTGTCTCATCTTCAGCCTCTGTCCCTGTCTCATATTCAGCCTCTGTCCCTCTCTCATCTTCAGCCTCTGTCTCTGTCTCTGTCTCATCTTCAGCCTCTGTCCCTGTCCCTGTCTCAGCTTCAGCCTCAGTCCCTGTTTTATCTTCAGCCTCTGTCCCTGTCTCATCTTCAGCCTCTGTCCCTGTCTCATCTTCAGCCTCTGTCTCTGTCTCATCTTCAGCCTCTGTCCCTGTCTCATCTTCAGCCTCTGTCTCTGTCCCTGTCTCATCTTCAGCCTCTGTCCCTGTCTCATCTTCAGCCTCTGTCCCTGTCTCATATTCAGCCTCTGTCCCTCTCTCATCTTCAGCCTCTGTCTCTGTCTCTGTCTCATCTTCAGCCTCTGTCCCTGTCCCTGTCTCAGCTTCAGCCTCAGTCCCTGTTTTATCTTCAGCCTCTGTCCCTGTCTCATCTTCAGCCTCTGTCCCTGTCTCATCTTCAGCCTCTGTCTCTGTCTCATCTTCAGCCTCTGTCCCTGTCTCATCTTCAGCCTCTGTCTCTGTCCCTGTCTCATCTTCAGCCTCTGTCCCTGTCTCATCTTCAGCCTCTGTCCCTGTCTCATCTTCAGCCTCTGTCCCTGTCTCATCTTCAGCCTCTGTCCCCGTCTCATATTCAGCCTCTGTCCCTGTCTCATCTTCAGCCTCTGTCCCTGTCCCTGTCTCATCTTCAGCCTCTGTCCCTGTCTCATCTTCAGCCTCTGTCCCTGTCTCATCTTCAGCCTCTGTCACTGTCTCATCTTCAGCCTCTGTCCCTGTCTCATCTTCAGCCTCTGTCTCCAGCCAGGTCACCCATGATACAAGTCAGTATTCACCATCCATGTCTGAGGACGTCTGGAGGTGATGTTGAAACCAGCCACTAGGGGCAACAATGAGTACTGTTACTTTCAAGTAGGTTTCAGTTATGCAACGATGCTGTGGACAGGGATGGTGGATGGACGTTAGCATCTGCCTCTGATTCCAAAGTTCAAATCCAGCGACATAAAGTTGTTTTAGATATTTTTGTTTTAAGCCTATCCCAAACCTTAACCCTTACCACTCAGAGTTAACACCTAACCTTAGAACTATGGAGTGCTTAAACTCAACCTAAAACACTTTGAAATTTGACGTTTGAGAAACATGGATGAACGTCTAATTCTGACATGTGACTGTGAGAGCTGGTAGCAGCCTCTACCTCCCCTCCTCTCTCCTCTCATCTTCTCTCCTCTTATCCCCCCTCTCCTCCTCTCTCCTCTCATCTTCTCTCCTCTTATCCCCCTCCCCTCCTCTCATCTTCTCTGTTCTTATCCCCATCCCCTCCTCTCATCTTCTCTGCTCTTATCCCTCTCCCCTCCTCTCATCTTCTCTGCTCTTATCCCCCTCCCCTCCTCTCTCCTCTCATCTTCTCCCCTCTGATCCCCCTCCCATCCTTTCATATTTTCTCCTCTTATCCCCTCCTCTCTCCTCTCATCTTCTCTCCTCTTATCCCCTCCTCTCTCCTCTCATCTTCTCTCCTCTTATCCCCTCCCCTCCTCTCATCTTCTCTCCTCTTATCCCCCTCCCCTCCTCTCTCCTCTCATCTTCTCTCCTCTTATCCCCTCCTCTCTCCTCTCATCTTCTCTCCTCTTATCCCCGCTCCCCTCCTCTCATCTTCTCTGCTCTTATCCTCCCTCCCCTCCCCTCATCTTCTCTACTCTTATCCCCCTCCCCTCCTCTCTCCTC
>NW_024609834.1:2455000-2637500 GCF_018296145.1 Oncorhynchus tshawytscha
GATAATACAATATGACTTTTATTTAGGTTTTCGAACAGTACTGAGTGGCAGTAAAGTTCCACGGTTGTTCCATTCAAGCCTGTGCAAGCCGAGACAGCCACTTGAGGGAACCTACTCAAGTGCGCTCGTTAAAAACTTGACACCGTGATATTGCTGCAATTACGGGATTATGATATAACTGGCATATCAATGGCGTTGCCTCCTGCAACTTTAACTCAACTCAAACACGCTCGTCGGGGAGGTCCCTGTCATCTCCGCCTCTGGATACTATGTGATGTGTCATTACCCGTGTGTATTTCCAGCGTTGTCGTAGCTAGCTAGCTCGGTGCTAGCTCCATTACCAAGGGACCTTGTCTAACACCTGTCAGAAACGGGTCCCGCCAGAGACAATCAAAGAGCACCGCGTGGCGTGTTTGATGTGTACTCAAACGTAATGTGCTGTGAAAACATTGCAGCACTCTGCCAACGCTCCGCTCCTGCTACCTCTCCCCGGCTCTCTCTAGCTCTGTTTCCTCTTCCTCCACTTGTGTGCCTGCAAGGCTTGTGTTGATCCTGGTATTATGCTGCTGCGTCAAAGTGCTCACTGAAAAGAGATCTGCAGACGTATGGGCCTTGGAGTGACTAAACAGACCCATCTGTTGCAGATAGTCTGATGAGACTGTCTAGTTTCTGTTTGTTTGTTTGTAATACAAGGATGGAAGCTACTGTCAAAATGTTGTAATCTGGCATGCTGAACATGGATAGTATATCATTACTGAAACAAAACAGATTGGTGATGCATTACATGGTATGTGTAGTGTATGGGAGTTTGTCCTGTTTCAAATCAAGGATCATGTGAAGCGATTTAGTTGACTGTTAATCTGATATAATAATCTATAAAACATGTGCAGAGGCTAGCATGGGTTAAATGTAGAATCTGGAACAGTACCGCAGGTAAACAGTAAAAGCCAGCTGCATATCAATATTGTATGCAACACATGAGATGATCCAATATGGCGGAGAGAGTACTATCTAGAGACCTGCTAGTACTGCATCCCCTCATTCAGAACCAATATTTTTCCTGGCAGACTAGGCCCCAGCCTCAGCCTGCGAGAGGGGAGCAGTTCTTCTTGGACAGCACCGGGCCTCTTAGCAAACAGCCTGGACAATTCCCCACTCACTTCTTTATGATCCGCCTGTCCTCTCCTCTCCTCCTCTCCTTTTTTTGTTGTTTGAAGTCAAGGAGAGTTGTTCTGCACTCCTCTCTCCTGGAAGCAGTAAGGATATTCAGTTACTTGTTTCCCAACTATGGTCTAGGCCAGGAAGTAGAGAGCAGCATTCTGGAGTCCGTGCTCCGTGCCTGGAGAGTTCCTCTCCGGACCAGTTGGAGTGTCCAAGACCTGGATCATTCACTGGCATGCTACGCTCTGTCTCACCCCACACCTCCAGGGTCCTGTGGGAGCACTCTCAATTCTCGCCCTCTCAGAGTCAGACAGAGGATGAGAGAGGGTGAGATGGAGAGATAATGTGATTGGATAAGTGCAGGGATTTAACCCTTCCCTTGTGTTCGAAAAGGATACATGAGTTATGCTACTGTTACAGTGGGGCAAAAAAGTATTTAGTCAGCCACCAATTGTGCAAGTTCCCCCACTTACAAATATGAGAGAGGCCTGTAATTTTCATCATAGGTACACTTCAACTAAGACAGACAAAATGAGGAAGAAAATCCAGAAAATCACATTGTAGGATTTTTAATGAATTTATTTGTAAATTATGGTGGAAAATAAGTATTTGGTCACCTACAAACAAGCAAGATTTCTGGCTCTCACAGACCTGTAACTTCTTATTTAAGAGGCTCCTCTGTCCTCCACTCGTTACCTGTATTAATGGCACCTGTTTGAACTTGTTATCAGTATAAAAGACACCTGTCCACAACCTCAAACCGTCACACTCCAAACTCCACTATGGCCATAACCAAAGAGCTGTCAAAGGACACCAGAAACAAAATTGTAGACCTGCACCAGGCTGGGAAGACTGAATCTGCAATAGGTAAGTAGCTTGGTTTGAAGAAATCAACTGTGGGAGCAATTATTAGGAAATGGAAGACATACAAGGCCACTGATAATCTCCCTCGATCTGGGGCTCCACGCAAGATCTCACCCCGTGGGGTCAAAATGATCACAAGAACGTTGAGCAAAAATCCCAGAACCACACGGGGGGACCTAGTAAATGACCTGCAGAGAGCTGGGACCAAAGTAACAAAGCCTACCATCAGTAACACACTACACCGCCAGGGACTCAAATCCTGCAGTGCCAGACGTGTCCCCCTGCTTAAGCCAGTACATGTCCAGGCCCGTCTGAAGTTTGCTAGAGAGCATTTGGATGATCCAGAAGAAGATTGGGAGAATGTCATATGGTCAGATGAAACCAAAATATAACTTTTTGGTAAAGTAGCTTACGACCCTCCCAAACCCCCCTACCGGCATCCTAATAAGGAAACAACAAAGAGAGAATACGGCAGACAGAGTGGGAGGGTCGTCACAATCTCAACTCGTCGTGTTTGGAGGACAAAGAATACTGAGTTGCATCCAAAGAACACCATACCTACTGAAGCATGGGGGTGGAAACATCATGCTTTGGGGCTGTTTTTCTGCAAAGGGACCAGGACGACTGATCAGTGTAAAGGAAAGAATGAATGGGGCCATGTATCGTGAGATTTTGAGTGAAAACCTCCTTCCATCAGCAAGGGCATTGAAGATGAAACGTGGCTGGGTCTTTCAGCATGACAATGATCCCAAACACACCACCCGGGCAAAGAAGGAATGGCTTCATAAGAAGCATTTCAAGGTCCTGGAGTGGCCTAGCCAGTCTCCAGATCTCAACCCCATAGAAAAACTTTGGAGGGAGTTGAAAGTCCGTGTTGCCCAGCAGCAGCCCCAAAACATCACTGCTCTAGAGGAGAACTGCATGGAGGAATGGGCCGAAATACCAGCAACAGTGTGTGAAAAACTTGTGAAGACTTACAGAAAATGTTTGACCTCTGTCATTGCCAACAAAGGGTATATAACAAAGTATTGAGATAAACTTTTGTTATTGACCAAATACTTATTTTCCACCATAATTTGCAAAGAAATTCATTAAAAATCCTACAATGTGATTTTCTGGTTGAAGTGTACCTATGATGAAAATCACAGGCCTCTCTCATCTTTTTAAGTGGGAGAACTTGCACAATTGGTGGCTGACTAAATACTTTTTTGCCCCACTGTACATCTGCCCCTGCCAAGCCCTCTACTTCTCATCATGTGTCTCCCTAACCTGCCGCCACTCCCCCAGTGCTCTCTCCCTCTCTCTCTCTGTGTGGGTGCATATGATTGTGTGAGTGGAGACAGGTGTGCTGGAGGCAGAGCAGACCCCCACCAGCTGCAACCTGTTCCATAATCGAGACCTCTACAAATACTCAGCCCTGCCACTTCCTTCCTGCCAGATCGTAATCTCTGCTCAGTCAGTCTACAGTTCAAGCCATTTGTTCCTGCACAGATCTTGCTATACTGTTGTGCCTGTTTTCCTTAGCCTGGCGCTGATTTTCTCTCCGCTACAGTTCTGTCCGCTCTGTCTCTGGTCCCTGTCCTCAGTCCCTCAGTCTCATCAGTCCTGCTTCCCTGCCCTGGACCCCATTCTACAGCTTCCTTGGATTTCACTCCGGACCTGCTTACCCTGCCCTCACTCCCCCTGGTTTCCTGCTACCTGCCCGAGCCTCCCCTGGCCTGCACCCCAGCTTCCCCCCTCTGTTCAATAAATACCTTAGTTACCTTATCCCTGTCTCCTCGTCTGAGTCTGCACTTGGGTTCACCTGCTCCGCCCGCAGAGATAGGGGGCAGTATTTTCACTTTGGATGAATTGCGTGCCCATAGTGAACTGCAACAAAATCTGTCCTAAATTGCTAATATATGCATATTATTATTAATATTGGATAAAAAACACTCTGAAGTTTCTAAAATCGTTTGAATTATGTCTGTGAGTGTAACAGAACTCACAGGGCAGGCAATCTTCCAAACAAGTTTTGAAATCCTGAAAGTTGGGGCAACTTTGACGTCATCGCCCCCTCCCTTCCCAACAAGTTATGGATCTGGAAACACTTCCTACGTCTTCCACTAGATGTCCTCATTCAGTAGAAAGTGTAATGGAGCATTTGCTGTGAACTTTGACATAATGGGAGGGAAAATAGTCGGTGTCGCAAGAGAATGCCATTTTGTTGTGGCGCATTTCTCTTTGAGTGCTACAGCTGTTCCAATCAGCCCCAGATGAAAATGAATGATCCGGTTGGAATGTTATTGGATATATATGATTGTAACATCCTGAAGATTGATTCTGCACTTAGTTTGACCAGTTTCTTCGACCTGTAATATGTCTTTTGGTAGTTTTCATGCAAAGTTATCCTGGACCAGAAGTCATTATTTGGGCATGTGAGCTGAAAGTGATAGCAAATGCTGCTACTTGGACACTAGAATTGAACATTATGGAACAAAATGATTTCTTGTTGAACTAGGACTCCTTGCACTACATTCTGATGAAAGATCATCAAAGGTAAGGGAATATTTATGTTGTAATTTTGTATTTCTGTTGACTCCAACATGGCGGAGAAATATTGTTACATCTGAGCCGCCGTCTCAGATTATTGCAATGTTAGGCTTTTTCCGTAACGTAAAAAAAAATGTGACACAGCGGTTGCATTAAGAACCAGTGTATCTTTAATTATATGTAGAACATGTATCTTTAGTCAAAGTTTATGATGAGTATTTCTGTTAACTGGCGTAGCTTTCTATAATTCCTCTGGATATTTTGGAGGATTTTCTGAACAATGTAAACCGAGATTTATGGATATAAAATGCATATTATCGAACAAAACGTAAATGTACTGTGTAACATGTCATATGACTGTCATCTGATGAAGATTTTCAAGAGGTTAGTGATTGATTTTTTTTTAATCCTGCTTTTGTGATTTTATCTTTTGCTGGAAAAAATGGCTAAGTTTTTTCTTTGGTTTGGTGGTGGTCTAACATAAATATATGTTGTGTTTTCGCTGTAAAACATTTTAAAAATCTGACATGCTGGGACGTCTTTCATTCCAATGACCTCTTTCATAGGCTTTTTTCCCCCCTGAGTTGAAAGACACAACTGTTCCAAATTTAAAGCCAAATGTTTGACTACTGTACCAAAGTCGCCATTCAATCAAATTAAGACATTTTACTACATTTATGACATATTTTGCTAATTTTTAGGCAAACTTCAAATCACTGTCCCTCAGCCTCTGAATTTCACAGGGAAAACATGCATATAATATTGTAATCAAGAGGAGATCTTAATTGCACAGAAGACCATTTGCCTATACTGTAGCACAAAGGTCAAGGTCAAAGGTAAAATACAGACCAATTACAGTGTCAACTACAGGTCAAGTACAGCAGTGGTTCCCAAACTGTGAGGGGTCGGCGGGGGGGGTACAGGTCCCCCGCCCATAATTAAAATAAATAAATAATTATACTATATATATATACATATAAAACTCATTCCAGCTTTCAACTTACTCTTGAACGTTTTAATAGCAGAATGCACAAGGTGCAATTTCTAAATTGGGTAGTGCGTCATCCTTTTCTTGTTGTCATGTCAGTCATTGCATACCTTAGTGCTATTTATAACTTGTCAGAAATGTCCAGATCAACTAGCTCACACTAAAAAGAAATGTTTCCTGGAGTATCCTTTAAGGGTTCTTCAAATTGAACCTGTGGTTGAACCCCTATAAGTTCTTCAAAGAACCCTTTAAAATGGTTATTCAAAGAACCCCTTTTAATCGATCCTCAAAGAACCTTTTGGGGTTTAATAATAATACGCATAACAATATCAAAAGTACAATATTTTAGTCCTCAGTGTTTATGATTTTAGTCAGAAAGCAGAATAAAAAAATCGAAATATGAGAAACTCCCAGCAGAGCCCCAAGTCCAATTGGCATATATCCTCTGGCGTGTTGATGTTAATGTGT
Source organism: Oncorhynchus tshawytscha (assembly GCF_018296145.1). NCBI lineage: Eukaryota > Metazoa > Chordata > Actinopteri > Salmoniformes > Salmonidae > Oncorhynchus > Oncorhynchus tshawytscha. Next base: position 2,461,014 of record NW_024609834.1, read on the forward strand.
TGATGTTCTCCGTATCCATAGCCAGAATGATTTTGCAGTGCATGGTGATTGAGCAGGTTTCTTGTTATATTCATCAGAGGTATAGGGAGGGTGAAGTCTGTAAATCCCAAAAATAGTAGTTATACAGATGATTAACAAAATATGCACACTACAGTATTCATACCTTGGTTTTTGTGGTGAATGTGAATGAAAAAAACTGTTTTGATAATGGTTTTCATACACATACCTTGTCCATAATGTAGAGGCCTATTAAATATTCATTGAAGAGGTAAGGGAGGAGGATGGTACATGTGATCTGCATAACATACCAATACCAATCAACATACCTTTGTCTGCCTCGTCTGTATACCTGCAGACACAGACATAAAAGTGAGTAGTTCAGTCATCTGCACCCAACATATTCTTATAGCCCACATATTCTTATAGCCCACATATTCTTATAGCCCACATATTCTTATAGCCCACATATTCTTATAGCCCACATATTCTTATAGCCCACATATTCTTATAGCCCACAAATTCTTATAGCCCACAAATTCTTATAGCCCACATATTCTTATAGCCCACATATTCTTATAGCCCACATATTCTTATAGCCCACATATTCTTATAGCCCACATATTCTTATAGCCCACATATTCTTATAGCCCACATATTCTTATAGCCCACAAATTCTTATAGCCCACATATTCATACCGCCTTGTTTATTGATATCCATTTATTTGTGTCCATTGAATTGTTTTAGAAAGATTTGCACAAATATGAAAAGATAAATGGAATCAGCATAAAACAAAATAAATTTAGATCACACAAAGGACAAACCTTACCTTCAAATGAAGTAATATTTACATTTTTCAGTTAAGTGCCTGCACTTTCAGTTAAGTGCCTGCACCCCCACCAACTAAGGAGGTTCCTCGATGAACCCCACCTCCTATGAGGTTCTTGAAAGAACCTTTTGGTGGGCCATTTTCAGAGCCAAGACCTTTGAGGATCTTAGAAGAATCCTTGTTGAACACCTCCTTTTTTGAGTGTTCCCCAATGCTGGAAGGGGGGCCTGAGTGAAAAAGTTTGGGAACCCCTAGGGTCATGGACATTTTTTGGGGTTAAATTGTATTTTAGTTTCCATCAAATTGGCAACATATATTCATGTGAATATTCTAGAATCGGCATTAAGACAAAATGCTGGTCTTTAGGGTTTGGGCAACAGATTAGTTAGAATTGTGTTCAGTGCCATTTTCATGCCAAATTCTGACAGCATTTGGATCAAATGTTTTAATTAGTAGTTTTTCTGTTAAACTGCTTTGGCAGTATCATTGTCCTGTCATGCCAATAAAGCATATGGAACTGCAGATGTGAGTCCACACTGCTACAGACTAAGGAGCTACTCAAGGTCTATGTGCAGACCACGCTCTCTCTTATGAACACACACGCAATAAATACAAACATACATATTTGGAATCTAATGGAGCGATTTATCTGCAGTAGTACAAGTTCAGATGGTGATTGATGAAAGCACACAGACAGAAGCTGTTTTATCTTAGAACACTTCTGATGAAGAAGTGGAGGAAGAACATAGCTGTCTCGTTCTTTACACTGTTACGCTGTTTCTCTCTCGGTCACATTCTGCGCATTCCTGGAGGGGCCCTTTGAGCAGTATTTGGCCAGGTCTCTCCCTAGCTTAGGCACTGGGTTATGTAACCAATCTGCCTGCTGTCCGTGGAGCTCTGCATAGGGCTGTCTTCCACCCGCTGGCCCAGACTGGAGCTATGCTGCTGGTTATAGGTGGTGGAGGAGGGTGGCCTTCTGTTGGACCTCATCCATGACCAGAGCCAGACCCAGGGATGGGCCCACAATTAGAATCACCTGTCTCGGACACCGCAGCTGACCAACCTCCCTCTTATCCTTCTCCTCTTTCACACTGTACAGCATCCACTCACTTCTGACAATTATCTCTCTCCTCTTTCGTTCCCTTCCCAACTCTCTCTCTCTCCCCTCCTTCTCTCCATGTGCCCAGTTTCATGTAGGCTTCGGTGCTGAGTATTGGTTGGTTCAGTGCTGTTTATCTCAGCTGCATGGATCATTTACCTGGAGTAAAGGACCTTCTCATAAAACACAGAATCAAATGGAATCTATTGAGGAGAGAGAAAAAGGGAAGGGTAAAGACAAAGCCAAGATCTTCCGGAGCGAGTTGATGATGAGATGAAGCTGGGGACTGGACACTGAAGGGATTGGCACTCTTTCAGGGCAGGTCCCTTTGGGGCAAGGAGCCAAGCCAAGCAGCCAGGCAGGAACCTGAGACATGGTCGCACACATTTTGGCTCCAGTGTTTCTAGGGCTCCTCTCTCTCCCTCTCTTTCTTCCTCTTGTTCATCTCTCTGGTAAAGCCATGGTAAGGTTTGAAGAGAGAGACAGTGCCAACTCATGGAAAATACTTCCTTGTGTGAGCCTCTGGTGTGGTACAGTTTTGGGAAGTGCCCAGGATCAGGCTGCACCTGTGGCTGAGGGGCTTCCCATTGCTCCCTCGGTTCTCTCCCCCTCTCCCCCTCTGGAGGTTAGCCCTGGAAGTTAGGCCTGGAGATCCGCTGTCTTCTGCCCAGTCAGCACCACAAAACCCCTGCTGCTGCGACCGGCTAAGCCCCTGTCCACATTACCCAGCCACAGCCCAGGCTAAGCCCCTGTCCACATTACCCAGCCACAGCCCAGGCCAAGCCCCTGTCCACATTACCCAGCCACAGCCCAGGCCAAGCCCTCGTCCACATTACCCAGCCACAGCCCAGGCCAAGCCCTCGTCCACATTACCCAGCCACAGCCCAGGCCAAGCCCTCGTCCACATTACCCAGCCACAGCCCAGGCTAAGCCCTCGTCCACATTACCCAGCCACAGCCCAGGCCAAGCCCTCGTCCACATTACCCAGCCACAGCCCAAGCCAAGCCCCTGTCCACATTACCCAGCCACAGCCCAGGCCAAGCCCTCGTCCACATTACCCAGCCACAGCCCAGGCCAAGCCCTCGTCCACATTACCCAGCCACAGCCCAGGCCAAGCCCTCGTCCACATTACCCAGCCACAGCTCAGGCTAAGCCCCTGTCCACATTACCCAGCCACAGCCCAGGCCAAGCCCTCGTCCACATTACCCAGCCACAGCCCAGGCCAAGCCCTCGTCCACATTACCCAGCCACAGCCCAGGCTAAGCCCCTGTCCACATTACCCAGCCACATCCCAGGCTAAGCCCCTGTCCACATTACCCAGCCACAGCCCATGCCAAGCCCTCGTCCACATTACCCAGCCACAGCCCAGGCCAAGCCCTCGTCCACATTACCCAGCCACAGCCCAGGCTAAGCCCTCGTCCACATTACCCAGCCACAGCCCAGGCCAAGCCCTCGTCCACATTACCCAGCCACAGCCCAGGCCAAGCCCTCGGTCACAGCATCCAGACATGGCCTTAGGCTCGGCCACTGATACTCACCATAACCCCTTCACAGTAAAACCCCCCATGCTTCCAGATATAGTCACCCACAGTCTTAGGGATGTCTAGAATATTGGAGTAGTGAATGGAATATCATTGTTTTGAATTTGTGTATCGGTAAGGTCATACCGTGAGTGATAAAAAGGGACTTCACCAACTCAACAATCTTCAACTTTGTGTTACACATTTTTATCAGCCACGAGGTTCAGTGGAATATCACCTCACAATAAGAGCTCAAAACCTCCCAAGACACAAGCAATATTAGTCGTTGGCAGCGATATTCATAAACGCTTCAAATTAAACAGGGAAGCTTTTTAAATATACGTTCTAAGTGCGATGTGTTGTCTCTGTGGTTATATGTGTGATATTATTTCCTAAGAGTCCTTTTAATAAAGTGCATGTTGCATTTCTTTAAACCTTCTTTATGGCGGGGTATTAAATGCACAGAGCCTCTGTCTAATCCAACCAAATGTGCATCCCAAATGGCACCCTATTTCTTATATAGTGCTTCTGACCAGAGCCCTATGTGAGCCCTATGGGCCCTGGTCAAAGTAGTGCACTATATAGGGAATATGGTGCCATTTGGGACCAGGCTAAGAGTATTGCCCCAGATGCTAAGTGTCTTAGCCGTAGCGTCTAGTGCTGGTGACATTAGCTTGTTTATTGGTTGCAGGGGTGTAAAGATGCTATTGTTCTAATTGCTTGTACATACTCCTGGGATCCATGGAGATTTCCCCAGGCTGCAGACGCAAGCATAATGCAGATGGGGGAAAAGCCATACAAAACGAAAGACAGAGAGACAACACATTTATTGTGTATGTCTGGTTTGGTTTGTCACTCATGATTTGATGACCTCCTTGAGGTAATTGTACATTAGGCTGTAATGTCCATTCACTTTCTACAGATTTCTGATAGTCTTTACAAAAGCAAAGGCTATCATGCAAAAAGATCAGGAGAATGAAACTAGTGAACATCCTCTGCATCAATTATGGTAGAAATGTAAATCAGCTGAATTGAAAAACAGACTCTTGTCATGTAATAATCTCTTCACTCCACTTTGTTCCACTATTAGCAAGCACTTCCTTGATCTGAAGTAGTGATGCTGTAGCATCACTACTCTCTGTCTCATTTGGCCTGATCACCACCACACGGGTCTCTATATGTCTCTGTCTCATTTGGCCTGATCACCACCACACGGGTCTCTATATGTCTCTGTCTCATTTGGCCTGATCACCACCACACGGGTCTCTATATGTCTCTGTCTCATTTGGCCTGATCACCACCACACGGGTCTCTATATGTCTCTGTCTCATTTGGCCTGATCACCACCACACGGGTCTCTATATGTCTCTGTCTCTTACCACATCAAATCAAATTTTTTTAGTCACATGCGCCAAATACAACAGTTGTAGACTTTACAGTGAAATGCTTACTTACGAGCCCCTAACCAACAATGCAGTTTAAAAAAATACAGATAAGAATAAGAGATAAAAGTAACAAGTAATTTAAGAGGAGCAGTAAAAAATAACAATATATACAGGGGGGTGCCGATACAGGGTCAATGTGCGGGGGCACCGGTTAGTTGAGGTAATATGTACATGTAGGTAGAGTTATTAAAGTGACTATGCATAGATGACAACAGAGAGTGGCAGTGGTGTGGAGAGGGGAGGGGGGGGCAATGCAAATAGTCTGGGTAGCCATTTGACTAGATGTTCAGGAGTCTTATGGCTTGGGGGTAGAAGCTGTTTAGAAGCTTGTCGTGTGGTAGCAGAGAGAATAGTCTAAGACTAGGGTGGCTGGAGTCTTTCACAAGTTTTTGGGCCTTCCTCTGATACCGCCTGGTATAGAGGTCCTGGATGGCAGGAAGCTTGGCCCAAGTGATGTACTGGGCCGTACACACTACCCTCTGTAGTGCCTTGGGGTCGGAGGACGAGAAGTTTCCATACCAGGCAGTGATGCAACCAGTGCTCTTGATGGTGCAGCTGTAGAACCTTTAGAGAATATGAAGACCCATGCCAAATCTTTTCAGTCTCCTGAGGGGGAATAGGTTTTGTCGTGCCCGCTTCACGACTGTCATGGTGTGCTTGGACCATGTACGTTTGTTGGTGATGTGGACACCAAGGAACTTGAAGCTCTCAACCTGCTCCACTGCAGTATCGATGAGAATGGGGGCATGCTCGGTCCTCTTTTTCCTGTAGTCCACAATCATCTCCTTTGTCTTGATCACGTTGAGGGAGAAGTTGTTGTCCTGGCACCACACGACCAGGTCTCTGATAGTCCCCATAGGCTGTCTCGTTGTTGTCGGTGATCAGGCCTACCACTGTTGTGTCATCAGCAAATTTAATGATGGTGTTTGAGTTGTGCCTGGCCGTGCAGTCATGAGTGAACAGGGAGTACAGGAGGGGGCTGAGCAGGCACCACTGAAAGGCCCCTGTGTTGAGGTTCAGCGTGTCGGATGTGTTGTTACCTACCCTTTCTACCTGGGGGAGGCCCGTCAGGAAGTCCAGAATCCAGTTGCAGAGGGAGGTGTTTAGTCCCAGGGTCCTTAGCTTAGTGATGAGCTTTGAAGGCATTATGGTGTTTAAGACTGAATTGTAATCATTGAATAGTATTCTCATGTAGGTGTTCCATTTGTCCAAATGAGAGAGGGCAGTGTGGAGTGCAATAGAGACTGCGTCATCTGTGGATCTGTTGGGGCGGCAATCAAATTGTAGTGGGTCTAGGGTTTCTGGGATGATGGTGTTGATGTGAGCCATGACCAGCTTTTCAAAGCACTTCATGGCTACAGACGTGAGTGCTACTGGTCGGTAGTCATTTAGGCAGGTTACCTTAGTGTTCTTGGGCACAGGCACTATGGTGGTCTGCTTAAAACATGTTGGTATTACAGACTTGGACAGGGAGAGGTTGAAAATGTCTGTGAGGACACTTGCCAGTTGGTCAGCGCATGCTCGCAGTACACGTCCTTGTAATCCATCTAGCCCTGCTAAAGGTCTTACTCACATCGGCTGTGGAGAGCGAGATCACACAGTTTTCCGGTACAACTGATGTTTTCATGCATGTTTCAGTGTTATTTGCCTCGAAGCGAGCATAGAAGTAGTTTAGCTCGACCGGTAGGCTCATGTCACTGGACAGCTCTCGGCTGTGCTTCCCTTTGTAGTCTGTAATGGTTTGCAAGCCCTTACATCCAATGAGCATCAGAGCCGGTGTAGCAGGACTCATTCTTAGTCCTGTATTGACTCTTTGCCTGCGTGATGATTCGTCAGAGGGCATAGTGTGATTTCTCATAAGCTTCCAGGTTAGAGTCCCGTTCCTTGAAAGTGGCAGCTCTAGCCTTTAGCCTGTAATCCATGGCTTCTGGTTGGGGTATGTACGAACAGTCACTGTGGGGGCGACGTCATCGATGCACTTAGTGATGAAGCCAATGACAGATGTGGTGTACTCCTCAATGCCATTGGAAGAATCCCGGAACATATTCCAGTCTGTGCTAGCAAAACAGTCCTGTAGCTTAGCATCTGCTTCATCTGACCACTTTTTTCTAGTCACTGGTGCTTCCTGCTTTAATTTCTGCTTGTAAGCAGGAATCAGGGGGATAGAATTATGGTCAGATGTGCCAAACGGAGGGTGAGGGAGAGCTTTGTATGCATCTCTGTGTGTGGCGTATAGGTGGCCCAGAGTTCTTTTCCCTCTGGTTGCACATTTAACATGCTGATAGAAATAAGGTAAAACTGATTTTGTCACGCCCTGATTTGTTTTACCTATTCCTGTTATTGTCTCCACCCCCTCCAGGTGTCGCTTATTTTCCCCAGTGTATTTATCCCTATGTTTCCTGTCTCTCTGTGCCAGTTCATCTTGTATGTTTCCAAGTCAATCAGCGTTTTTCCCATTCGCCTTCTTTTTGCATTCTCCCTTTTCTAGTTCTCCGGGTTTTGACCCTTGCCTTTTTCTGGACTTTGTACGCACCTGCCTGACTGTTCTGCCTGCCTTGACCATGGGCCTGTCTGCCACTCTGTACCTCCTGGACTCTGATCTGGTTTGGACCTTTTTGCCTGTCCACGACCCTTCTCTTGCCTACCTCTTTGGATTAATAGACATTGTAAGACTCAAACCATCTGCCTCCTGTGTCTGCATTTGGGTCTTGCCTTGTGCCTTGATAGATTTACGTTTCCCTGAATTAAAGTCCCCGGCTACTAGGAGCGCCACCTCTGGGTGAGAGTTTTCTTGTTTGCTTATGGCGGAATACAGCTAATTCAACGCTGTCTTAGTGCCATCCTCTGACTGTGGTGGTATGTAAACAGCTACAAAGAATACAGATAAAAACATGGTAGGTAATGTGGTCTGCACTTGGTCATTGTTAAAAGTTCACTCCAATGCATCAGGCCAAATTCTAACTTGAATAATGTTGGAATTACACAAGGTTCCATGCAACTGATTTAAATGAAAGATTTTAGTAACTGTCTGAGAAATCTTATGTATATCGCCAGTTAGGATTTGCCCCTCAATGAAACAATAGGATTGGCAGGAGACAGTACAGTACAGTGTAGATGCTGTAGGGACAATGTGCTGGATGGAGGGGAGGGACTGGTGCCAGAAAAACACCTGGACCGACCAGTCACCAGGGTCCCCCCACACACACACGCGCACAGACACACGCACCCGCACAAGCACACACACACACACACACACGCACATGCACACACACAGCTCACTGAATCCCTTGTATCCCCCTGCCTGCTGCCTCTGGCACTTAGCTACCTTTTTACATATGCACGGGGTGAACTTTTGACCAGGGCTCTCCAGTGTGACATTAGCCAGGAGGATGAGGGGGAGAGAGACGAAGAGAGAGCCAGAGGCCTTAACAAGTTCCTGGGAGGCTCTGGGCCTCGTCTCGCGTGCCACTGGGGGTAATTCCACTGTGTCGCTAAGGGGCTATTCAGTGATTTAAATGTGACTCGGTTCCCGCTCCCTCATCAGCCCCCTCCTTAGCCCCAATACCCTCTTCTCCTCCAGCCCTTGTCTTCATCATCTGTTCCCCCCGTACCCCACTTGCTCCCTACCTCCTCCAGGCAGCTGGCAGTGGGACTGTGGCGCGTCTCACAGCACTTGAAGGATGTCTCCCCGCTCGGCTAATAAGGGTCCCACTTCACCCGCTTCACCGAGGGGATGGCAATTTAATGAAGTGCCTGACAAGCCGCTCCGCCAGACTCTCTGGTGTCTCAGGCTCTCGCTCCAACAGATTCCCCTCACTACCCTCCTCCACCTCCCCTCCTCTACTTCTCCTCCTCCACCTCCCCTCCTCCACCTCTCCTGCTCCTAGTACTCTGAAGGAGAGTCTCAGAGGCAACCGGCTGCCACTGTAGCGGTGAATTTCCACGGTAAAGCTGTTGGTGGGGTTAGCCGTTGTTATCGGCGGGCGTTGAAGGAGGCGGGAGAGAGAGAGGGGAGCCAGGGGGGTGGTGTGCTGGCAGAGTGGGTGACGTGGCGGCCTTGCAGTGACAGCCGCCCAGTGTCGTGGTCACTCAAGCGGAACATGGTGGGTAGAGGTCCCACACCCCAGGCCCCCTCAGCCTCCTCCAGAGCAAATGAGCTGCCAGGCCAAACTAATGGAGTCCTAATTGGTGATTAGGAGAGAGGGAAAGGTGAGGGAGCGTCTCACATAGCAGGCTTCTGTGGTGCTGGAAAGCAGTAGGCTGCTCTATTCACTAACAGAGAGAGAGAAGTCTGCTGCAGCTCTATTCACTAACACAGAGAGAGAAGTCAGCTGCAGCTCTATTCGCTAACACAGAGAGAGAAGTCAGCTGCAGCTCTTCACTAAGACAGAGAGAGAAGTCAGCTGCAGCTCTATTCACTAACACAGAGAGAGAAGTCAGCTGCAGCTCTATTCACTAACACAGAGAGAGAAGTCAGCTGCAGCTCTATTCACTAATACAGAGAAGTCACCTGCAGCTATATTCGCTAACACAGAGAGAGAAGTCAGCTGCAGCTCTATTCACTAACACAGAGAGAGAAGTCAGCTGCAGCTCTATTCACTAACACAGAGAGAGAAGTCAGCTGCAGCTCTATTCACTAAGACAGAGAGAGAAGTCAGCTGCAGCTCTATTCACTAACACAGAGAGAGAAGTAACCTGCAGCTCTTCACTAATACAGAGAAGTCAGCTGCAGCTCTATTCGCTAACACAGAGAGAGAAGTCAGCTGCAACTCTATTCACTAAGACAGAGCGAGAAGTCAGCTGCAGCTCTATTCGCTAATACAGAGAAGTCAGCTGCAGCTCTATTCACTAACACAGAAAGAGAAGTCAGCTGCACCTCTATTCGCTAACACAGAGAGAGAAGTCAACTGCAGCTCTAATTCATTAACACAGAGAGAGAAGTCAGCTGCAGCTCTATTCACTAATACAGAGAAGTCAGCTGCAGCTCTATTCGCTAACACAGAGAGATAAGTCAGCTGCAGCTCTATTCACTAACACAGAGAGAGATGACAGCTGCAACTCTACTCATTAACACAGAGAGAGACGTCAGCTGCAGCTCCACGTGTTGGTACACAGCACAACTCCTGTTCTGCTTGAACTAGTAGTAGCTTGTAAATACTTTGTTTTAGATGTTTCTGCACAGAACAGGGGGTGTGTCTATATGTAGATAGGTGGTCAAATAATCTGTCAGTCATTGATAGGGATTCGGTGTCATTTATGTCAAATGTGAGCCAAACCCCAAACTATTAATTCTTGCTTCAATTTTGTGTTTTTCATAAAGCATGTATGTCTTGCATAGTACAGTTGCCAAGGATAAGAAGCAGGTTAAGAATCCTAGACACACAGGGAAGAACATCCTTCTGAGTGTTTCATTGAATAAGTCATACCTCAAAAGAGGAGCACTTCAGCCTCCTAACACACTTCTGTCCTCTATATAAATATGAACAAAAGGCCCTGAGGGGTGGATCATGTTGCACACTCACTTTATGGGGTCTAATAAAGAGGAAAAGAGAGCAGCATCCTGTTAGAATATCAGCTACTGAAACTGAACCCTGTATGTCCTTTTTATGAATGGAGAGGACGAGGCTGTCCAGGGCTGTGGCTGCTCTCTGTGTGTAGTAGAGATGTTTTTATGAATGGAGAGGACGAGACCGTCCAGGGCTGTGGCTGATCTCTGTGTGTAATAGAGATGTTTTTATGAATGGAGAGGACGAGACCGTCCAGGGCTGTGGCTGTGCTCTGTGTGTAATAGAGATGTTTTTATGAATGGAGAGGACGAGACCGTCCAGGGCTGTGGCTGTGCTCTGTGTGTAATAGAGATGTTTTTATGAATGAAGAGGATGAGGCTGTCCAGGGCTGTGGCTGTGCTCTGTGAGTAGTAGAGATGTGTTTATGAATGGAGAGGATGAGGCTGTCCAGGGCTGTGGCTGTGCTCTGTGTCTGGTAGAGATGTTTTTATGAATGGAGAGGACGAGGCTGTCCAGGGCTGTGGCTGTGCTCTGTGTGTAGTAGAGATGTTTTTATGAATGGAGAGGACGAGGCTGTCCAGGGCTGTGGCTGTGCTCTGTGTGTAGTAGAGATGTTTTTATGAATGGGAGGGAGGAGGCCCTCCAACAGATAATGGTTCAGGTGGATAGGGTGATGTCTGCTGGGATGGGGGAGATGGGGTGATGGGGGGTGTGATGACTTCCTGTCTACTTCCTCTGCCACTAATCCAGGCACATTAGCAGAGCGCGGCACACTATTTATAGGTAATGGCCAGGATGTGAATAGACTGTCCAGTCTCACCTTTCATACAGATGGTAATTTTAGTCTGCGTTTTGCCCTCCCTGCCTCCCTGCCTCCCTCCCTGCCTCCCTCCCTGCCTCCCTCCCCCCCTCTCTTTTCTGAATCTCACTCTCTCATTTTTGGAGCTGAGGGTTTATTGGATGTAATCTATGACAGAGAGAGAGAGGCAGAGGCAGGAGGAAAGAGTACTGTAGCAGAGAGGGGCTTTTGTGTCTGTTCTTTAGCCAAAAGAAGTTCATCATTTAAACTAATAAATGTATTAGACTGTTCCATTTGGGTGAAATTGGCCCCAACTGAAAACCCTACTCCAGGAGTGCATACAGGTGTTTGTTAGAACGCATGTAGGGACATGGAAGCCTGTGAACACCCCCCACACACTACCTACAGTGTCTGATGTGAGCCATGCAGGGCTTTCAACAGATTTTATAGTCCATAAAAGTGCCCCCAAAACCGGTGTGATCTGAACCTCAGCATCTTAACCCGACACTGCTGCAAGGTGTGGGTTGCCAAGCCGCAGTGGAGAGAGAGGTAGCTAATGTCTGAGACCACCTTAATTAACTGGCCTGATTTCATGCACCCCCATTTCTGTCAGCACAGCATCCCGTGGGCGCATGCCTCTACCTTGGAACATCCCCACATGGGTGTATCTGGTGCGGATTAATGAAAAAACTTCAGAGGAACTTCAGGGTCTTAAATCTCCTAATAATGTTGGTGGGGGAAACTGATATACACCCAGCTATTGGAAGACCAATGCCAGAGCTCTTAGATTTGGGTCACACTATAAGCTAGAGTGGAAATGTAAGGAGAGCATAGACACAGACACCCAAGCATGCATGCGCACGCACACAGAAGTGCACACCTACACAGAAGTGCACACGCACACAGAAGTGCACACCTACACAGAAGTGCACACGCACACAGAAGTGCACACCTACACAGAAGTGCACACCTACACAGAAGTGCACACGCACACAGAAGTGCACACCTACACAGAAGTGCACACGTACACAGAAGTGCACATGCACACAGAAGTGCACACGCACACAGAAGTGCACACCTACACAGAAGTGCACACCTACACAGAAGTGCACACCTACACAGAAGTGCACACGCACACAGAAGTGCACACGCACACAGAAGTGCACACGGCACACAGCTATGAAAAGCCAGCAATCCCATTTGCTAATATTGACATGGGTGTCCTGCTCAATCCTGTTACAAGGATTATAGTCTATATAGATGCCATTTCATTAGGCTAAAACACCCACCCGCGTTGGCTCGGTGGGGCTGTCTCGAGGCCCCCTGCTCTTAGCCCGTTGGCTGGGCTGATTGCGAAGGGGAACTCTGTAAATGGTTTTAATGTGGATCACTGGAGGCGGCGTAGAGTGCATCCCAATCGATACATACACATCACTGACTTTGACCACACAGGTGGTGATGGGCTCCAGCTACAGTACTGTACCAAGGCTCTTTCCGATACCCAGGTTGCATTGCTAGGGTATATGATTACACAAGACTCAAAAGTCTAAAGTGTCCTTCATATGTTCCCGAATGATTGCTTAGTGGTATGGCTACCTCTCTTTTTCCTGTCCTCCATGTGAAGAATAGTGGGGGTTGTCAGGTATCTTCTTTTAAAGACATAATTCCAGCTTAACGACAGTCACTGCTCTTTCCCCCCCCCCTGACTGAGCCATGTCAAAAACGTGCCCCCTCCCAGATTACGTATCGATTCCTAATATGAAAAGCTCATTGCATAAACAGAAACACAAAAAGCCAGTGAACCTTTACATACATCCTTTAGTTGAATATCTAGTGGTGCTTGGAGGTTCTCTTTTTAATTGAATCCCTGGCCTGCTGTGTGATCTGCATGTGGCGGAGTGGGGCCCTGTCCCAGATAAAGTGTCATTGATCCTTATTAAAGCTCACCTCTGGGTTCGCCTGCCGCTGACTCACGGAGAAAATTAAATGTGTTCATGGTGCATTTACTTACGAGAGAGAGAGAGAGAGAGAGAGAGAGAGAGAGAGAGTGTTTTATGTATTTTTTTGTCTTTTTTTTATTTTGAGAAAAACAGAGACAATGTTATTGTTTCAAGTCTCCATATCTATCAAGATCAACTCATGTGTTGAAAAGGGAAATTTCTCTCAAAATGTCATGCAGCGCCTTGTCTCACCATCGCAGATATTAGAGAAACAACAAATGCCGGTACATATAAGTGTCCTATATCCACTGAAAGCTTAAATTCTTGTTAATATAATTGCACTGTCCAATTTACAGTAGCTATTACTGAGAAAAATGCCATGCTATTGTTTGAGGAGAACTCCTAACAACAAAAGACGTTTTCACCGCGATAGGTTTGATACATTCACCTCTGAAGATGACATTTGTACTTACATTCTGAAATCTTGCTCTTATTTATCATCCAAAGGGTCCCAGAGATAACATGAAGTGTCGTTTGTGAGATAAAATCATCAAGAAAGGAATCTGAAAATCTAACCCTAAACCTTGTTTCAACCAGTCAAAACACGTTCGTATGTATTCCCCAGAGATGCTAGAACGTAACCAGACTTCACTATATCATTAGGGGTGTAGTATATCCTATAGGACACCAAATTTGGTCAGAGAGTGACACCTTCATGGCACACCAATGACGTGGATGGTCTTCATTTGATCGACTGTATCTTTGTCAAATAAGCACCAATTGGGGTCAAACTAAGCTAGCTAGATAGCCAATGAGCTGGGCTTTACGGGAGTATCTGGAAATCCTGTATCTGTCATAAAATGTAGACACTAACCTTTTAAAACAGGTTGTTTTGCAAATGCTGAACTTATAATATGGCTGCTAATACTGGAAAAGCTAAATCAAAGTCAGATTTGATGATATTCTTGCAGAAACATGTAATATGAATGCAAATGTCTCCTTCACGATTTGCCCAAATGTACCTGGGTGACGTCACACTAAATGTCATGTAGTCGCTCATACTTCAAGTTATCCGTCTGAAAATTTGCACATATACTGCTGCCATCTTGTGGACGCCATCAAAATTACAACCAGAGTGATGGCTAGAAGCGAGACCTTTCTCTTGCATTTCAAAGATGGTGGATTTGTATTTTCTTCTACCAAATCTATTGTGTTATATTATCCTACATTCAATTCACATATCATTGCTTCAGGGCCTGAGCTACAGGCAGTTAGATTTGGGTATGTCATTTTAGGTGACAATTTAAATATAGAGGGCTATCCCTAAACAGTCTCCATTTTATCTTAATTTTCTGTATATGTACTTTAGCCCCACAAGAATAGCATCTTCTGTGAAGCGCAGATTATTTTTATTTTACCCAATCCAAAACTCTTCCCTTCTGATTGGCTGATATAAAACTACTGAGCAAGGAGGAGAGGAGGAGCGGGAACAGTGTTGATTAGATATTATCTGCCTGGATTAGGCCAATGATATCATGTGAGATCGATCCCCTGATTGCTGGACAATGATCAGTGTTTCCGTTTGTTTGGAAGAGGGCATTAGCCACGCACTGCGTGCCTATTGGATTCTCTGTTGTCTGAGGAAGATGTAGCAGAGAGCTGGGTATTTCCATCACGCCTTATCAATACAGCCCGACATGCACATCAATGAAGGAACATCGTCCTACTCGCCCCCTGCCATGTGTCGCTGTGTGATTGTGTGTGTGTGTGTGTGCTTGCATGTGTGTTTCAGTGCATGTTGGCTCATATCAGCGATGGCCTCTATCAGATAGTGTGTCTGTAGTGTCAGTGATTCCCGGTCTTTGTCTGTAGCTACCTCGCTGACTGTTATTACCATGGTGGGCCTCCCTCCCACAAGCACTCGTACACAGACTGAGTTAAATCAATGGGAATTAACCTGCATCCCCATCTACATACTTATCCCTTGCCACTGGTTCTCTCCCTGTAATTTCATCAGTTTCCAGCCCAAACCCTGAGACTTACTCAATAAGATGGAGCGCGCTAATCAATTTCAAACATATCCACACTCAATGGAAGGGATGGTAGAGAGAGAGGATGAGGGGAGTGAGGGAAGAGGGAGAGAAGAAATTGATCAGTGTATGACCATGCTCTGGGAGTGATTTTGGGGTGTATGATATTTTGTCCAGTTTTGTGCCAGACCACCGTACTAGCTGTATGGTTGTCTGCGGTCATCATCTGCTGTGTTTTCTCTTGATGTGACTTGTAAGGGCAGTCTTCTTTACTGTGTGGGTTGTAAGGAGAGTCTTCTCTCCCTGTGGGCTGTCTGTGTTAATCCCGACACAGTAATGTCAATTCAGCACATGTCCTTTCCTCTGGGCATACTCCTCCTGCCTGTGTGTGCTCATGTGTTCACCTGTGTGCGTGAGCATGTGCGTGTCTGTGTGAGATTGTGCGTGTATTTAGCTCTATGACTAGGTCTGTATGTGGTAATATTCTCTGAATATCATATTCCTTTTTTTACAAACACACCTTCCTAAATGTTGATTGACTGACTTAATTTTGCCTTTCAAAACCCTGCTGTAAGATCTCAAATGCTTCTAGTGAACGCACCCATTTATCCAATAAGCGACTGGGTATGTGAAGGCTGGTTGAGCATGCTTGGGGCGGCAGGTAGCCTAGTGGTTAGTGCATTGGGCCAGTAACCAAAATGTTCCTAGTTCGAATCCTTGAGCTAACAAGGTAAAACTCTGTCGTTCTGCCGCTGAACAAGGCAGTTAACCCACTGTTGCTAGGCTGTCATTGTAAATAAGAATTTGTTCTTAACTGACTTGCCTAGTTAAAAAAAGGATAAATAAAAATTAGAGGTGAGGGGAACAGTCCATTTCAGCCCCGTGTGGTCTCAACTGAGGGAAAGGTAACGCTATTACTAGAGAACACAAATCGGTTTACGTAATACCGTTTGTAAATGTGCTTTGGCAGGCATGGCAGACTGACTTTTATGGTGCTATATATTCAGCGAGACCCACCTGCAAATGGCTTTGCGCATGTGACCTTTGAGCCTCCAGAGCACTCAGGTAATAAAAAGTTAAAAGCGCTAGCGTAGCCGCGGGGAAATGCATGTCGTACCAACATTAGCATAAGGGAATTGTCTGTCTGACAGACTAACAAGTGTTGAAACATGGTGGCTGAGGTGTAATACCCTGGTCTGGGAGACTGGGCTGGGTGGCTGAGGTGTAATACCCTGGTCTGGGAGACCGGCTGGGGGGGGCTCCTAAGTTGTTCATGTGGGTGTTTAATGAGAGATAGGGGTCAAGATAAACAGAGTACTGTGTGTACTGACACAACTCGTGTCCTACAGTAGATCAGTGGTTCAGGTGTGCTTGTCCGGGGCTACAATCAAAATGTACTGTTGGGGATATTTGATGACCGGAGCAGGGAACCACTGTCCTAGATTCTTGGCTCTAGAAGTTTATATTGAACAAATGTCAACGACCCCCCCCTAACAAAGCCCAAGGAACTCTTGTCCAGGTCTAGCTTTCATTGGACACCACCTTTCCAGTAAGAAGGCTCATTTCAGTTCGCCGTTTGAAAATTCTGTCTCCTTTTTGTCTCTGCATGTTACAGTAGCATGTGGAATACCCTGGTGTCCTCTCATGCCTTTCCATCAGCCTCTTAACCACATTCTCCCATGCTTTCTCTATTTGATCCAATTAATATACTGAAACCCAGTGAGATTTTATCACTTCTTAATCTTCTAGGCTTGGTTTGAAACGTGACGACCTTGACGTTCTACAATTTGCCATGCTTGTCGCTAAACGACCCTGGCTATAGTATCCCATTCCACTGGAGCCTCTTACATATGTCATCTACTTTACACTCTACATCAGATGTGTCTGGACCTGGGGATGAGCTTCATACAGGTTAAACCTGAATCTGAGAGAGTGTGAGAGTGTGTCCCTGTTTCCTTCTCTCCAACATCCAATGTCACTGCTATGTCACCTTGGGACTTCTCAGACTCCTTCGTAGAGGATGATCCACACTCGTTCTCTCCCAGTCTTTCATTCTTCCTTTCTCTTCTTCTCCACTGACCCCGTCTCCAGTGAAACATGTATTGAGCTTACATGTGAAGAATATCTGTATTACTGACTGCCACCATTGATTCAGTGCCGTCTGCCAATGTTAAGACAAAGTGCAAATAGAGGTTGTAAATCAAAATGATGCGCTTTGAAT
Organism: Oncorhynchus tshawytscha; assembly: GCF_018296145.1. Classification (NCBI taxonomy): domain Eukaryota; kingdom Metazoa; phylum Chordata; class Actinopteri; order Salmoniformes; family Salmonidae; genus Oncorhynchus; species Oncorhynchus tshawytscha. Next base: position 2,478,402 of record NW_024609834.1, read on the forward strand.
GAGCATCAGTTTTCAATTGTGTAGGGGATTAATGATTTGTTAATACCATTGATTCCTCGATGATTTCATCTGCAGTAAAAAAAGCCCTGTCTCTACAGTGGAGGGTTAGCTGGCTGTGTGGTATAACCTCCATGTAGCCAGTACATCACTTCGGCCAAGCTTCTAGCCATTCAGGACCTCTATATCAGGCGGTGTCAGAGGAAAGCCCTATAAATTGTCAAAGACTCCAGCCACCCTAGTCATAGACTGTTCTCTCTGCTACCGCATGGCAAGTGGTACCGGAGCAACAAGTCTAGGGCCAAGAGGCTTCGAAACAGTTTCTACCCCCAAGCCATAAGACTCCTGAACATCTAATCTATTGACTACTAGACTATTTGCATTGCCCCCCCCCCCCACACACACACACCAGTAGCCTTGCTATTGTTATTTACTGCTGCTCTTTAATTATTTGTTATTCTTATCTCTCACTTTTTTTTGTTGGTATTTTCTTAAAACTGCCTTGTTGGGGCTTGTGGAGTAAGCATTTCACTGTAAGGTCTACACCTGTTGTATTCAGCATTTCACTGTAAGGTCTACACCTGTTGTATTCAGCATTTCACTGTAAGGTCTACACCTGTTGTATTCAGCATTTCACTGTAAGGTCTACACCTGTTGTATTCAGCATTTCACTGTAAGGTCTACACCTGTTGTATTCAGCATTTCACTGTAAGGTCTACACCTGTTGTATTCAGCATTTCACTGTAAGGTCTACACCTGTTGTATTCAGCATTTCACTGTAAGGTCTACACCTGTTGTATTCAGCATTTCACTGTAAGGTCTACACCTGTTGTATTCAGCACATGTGACAAGTAAAATGTAATTTTATTTTATGTTATTTGACTGATGGTGATGTCACTGACCACTCTCCATGTGTAGGATAAAGGACATCTATGCCAATGGTGCTCAATAGTTGTTGTGGATAGACACCACGTCATGTGTGGTGCAAACAATGTTTCCATCACCTACCCTACCTCGACAGAAGAAAATGAGAACATCACCTACAGAATGAACCTCAACTCTACCACTGATGCAGGGTCAGCTATTTCCTCATCCCCATAATGTTATAATACTCATTAGCATAATCTGATCCTAGATCTGTGGTTAGGAGAGACTTCTACCTGGATCATATAGCTGAAAGGCCCCTTCTCTTTCTCTGCGGCAGATTCACTATTTCAATAGCCCCACCTGGCACAGGGCTGGCTGCAGTTGGCTGACAGAATAGGAGAAATTAGCCTTCCCTAATGAAGGCAAATAGTGTAAATGTGTTCCATCAGAACCCATTAGCCCTAATTAAGCTGTTTTCATGCTCTGCTGCCTCGCTTTCATCTGTATGCTCATACCGTATGAGTTTCAAAAAGAGAGAGGGAACGAGGAAAAAGAAAACGTTTCCTCTCTCCAAAAGGAGATCAAGATGTTTTGTAAGAAAGATGGCTAAGCACTAGGCCCTAATGTCACCTACCCCTCCTGCTCCCGAGTCACTCTACCTCTCTCTGTCTCTCTCTAACCCCCTGTGTCTGTAGGACGTGTTGAGTGACCCCTCTCTGGCCCGAGTCTTAATGGTCCCAGGCTAACAGATGACTGATTGTGTTACTCTAGTCTGTGTGGCCCCTGCGACAAATCTGCCTCTGGGACCTGGAGAGCCACTGTTGTAGTTCACTAATCCTCCATCATACAGACACAGTCTTCCTTTTAGTCACAGACTGAAAACACCCACAATCCTCCACATAGGGACAAGCGACGTCCCAGTGTGTTGGCGTTCATTCTTCCACCCTGTCTTTCTTGCTCGGTCTGCTGGGTAGTGGAGAGAATCAACGTGTGGTGGCCGCCGGCAGATTAAGCAGCGACATTTTAAATCTGGGATACTTGAGACGTCCCAACTCTGACGTTACCCCATTGAAGTTGATGGTTTAAGGTAAGGGTTAAGGTTAGAGTTAGGAAAGGGTTATGGTTAAGGTTGGGGTAAGGGTAAGGGTTAGGTTTAGGATAGGGACGTCCCAAGCATTCCGGACAGCACTAACCTTTTTCAAAGGGAGCGCAACTTCATCAAAAGTTTCTGTTTCCTAGATACTGAGTAAAGCTGTTGTACACATTCAGAACTCAACTGGGATTTAGACTTCTCTGCTGCCTCTCTCTCTCTCTCTCTCTCTCTCTCACTCTCTCTCTCTCACTCTCTCTCTCACTCTCTCTCTGTTCTTAGATCTAATCCTCTTTACCGAGGCTTTACCTTGAACAGTGAAAGATTCTTTCTGTGGTAAATCCAATGTCAGTTCAACGTTATAAAAGTTGACTATGTCAATTCTCCAACAAACACCCACAATGCCTCATTCTTGTAAAAACTGATTTCGAACAAACTATAAAACTACTTCAGGGCAAACTTTGAACTCTCGCTTCAAGAACCAACAGGCCTGTTTCAATTTAAATATATTTTAAGCGCTTGGCTCCATGTCAACAACAAAAAATAGTGTAACATTAATGCAAAATAAAGAAAGTTTATTCTTTCTTACACCTGGCTAGCGGTGATGTCTGTGCTCATAGCTATTACTACATCCTCCCTTTTGATGAAGGCTGCGTTTTCTCCCATCTCTCTCTGCGTGGAACGCCAAGACACTTGATTAATCACGTTTGGGGAGGTGCAATTCGGAATGAAAGAGAACCCTGTCAGGAGTTTCTCTTTCTCAAAGTCTGATTGTTTTGTTCGCCTCTCCCTCCAAACCAGGAGTGAGCTTCTTTTAAGTAACCCATGCACCAGTTAAAACAGCAGCGGGGAAAGAAGTTGCCCCCGCGTTATGGAATTACAACTTTCTCTTTTGCCCCCTCCTTAGCTAGACTTCTATTTTCATGTCTGTCCTATGGTTAGGAGATCAAAGCCTCTTTAGATTTGAGAGCCTTTGAATCGTGGAAAGAGGTTTAATTGAAATTTTAAAAAGGGGTAGAGTTTAATAAGCTCCACTCATGTCTCATAACTTCTGTTGGCTGCGCTGTGTGACTTCTCTCTCACTAACGGCTTATAACATCAAGTTAAAGTTCATCTCCTCTCTTTATCTACTTGCTCATAGTATTATTCTTTGACAATACTTTAATCAGTTTTGAACCAAAATAGAGCAGGCCAGGTTACATAAAGTTTCTTAATTGAGTTGCACATTATCTGGCATATTTACCCCATCTTGAAATACTTTACAAGGGTAACTGAAAAAGCTGTGAAACAATAAAGCTACTATTCAGTACACTGTATTGCATAGCCTTTCATCTTCTGCAACTTCGAAACTCACCCGGCCATGCACCCTGCAGCCCACCTTCCTGCCCTGTTGCCCCTGGCCAGGCCAGTGTGTGTGCATATGCTTGTGTGTGTGTGCACGCGTACATGTGTGAGCAGAGAGCAGGTCTGGCAGGCCTAGGGGAGCCGGGTGAGGGGAGCAGGTCTGGCAGGCCTAGGGGAGCCGGGTGAGGGGAGCAGGTCTGGCAGGCCGAGGGGAGCCGGGTGAGGGGAGCAGCGAGGGGAAGTGTGCCCTGGCCGAGGGAGCCAGGTGAGGGGAGCAGCGAGGGGAAGTGTGCCCTGGCCGAGGGGAGCCAGGTGAGGGGAGCAGCGAGGGGAAGTGTGCCCTGGCCGAGGGGAGCAGCGAGGGGAAGTGTGCCCTGGCCGAGGGGAGCCAGGTGAGGGGAGCAGCGAGGGGAAGTGTGCCCTGGCCGAGGGGAGCCAGGTCAGGGGAGCAGCGAGGGGAAGTGTGACCTGGCCGAGGGGAGCAGGTGAGGGGAGCAGCGAGGGGAAGTGTGCCTTGGCCGAGGGGAGCCAGGTGAGGGGAGCAGAGTGCAGGTCTGGCAGGCCGAGGGGAGCCAGGTGAGGGGAGCAGCGAGGGGAAGTGTGCCCTGGCCGAGGTTTCACCTCCACTGGAGCACATCACAGCTACACAGGCTGCCTGAGTACAGCCCTGCCCAAACCACAGGCACTGTGGACCAGACTCACACTGTGATCTAGAACAGACAGGCTCTGTGTGTTGTATGCCAGGCATGCTTGAAGATCCGAAGAGTTATGAAGTGTTTGATTACACTTAGTTTCCTGGTTGTACACCTTCAGCACCAGATATACTGCATGATACTGTTGATGCACTGTAAGGTAGCCATATTTCAGGACATAGCCCCTTCTGTATTTTTACTCTGTAGCGCTGCAAGTCAGTCTAAGGGGTTAAACACAATATAGTCACGTGGATGAGCTCAGCTAAACCCTAAAACAGAAAGGGTGTCTTTGTTGAAGAGGAGCTGTGTTAGTGGGTGACTCAGTGGTTATGTTACAGCCTGTTGGAGTTGGATAGTTGTGCCAGGGCCGTGGTGGTGCCACCGACCAGGGCCAGACCTAGTCGAGCCAGGACTTGCTTCTCTCTCTGAGCTGGAAGAGAGAGCTTTGAGGGGGCGAGGATGTGTAGCTGTCATATTAAACCTGTACACTCACTCACTTAGCTTACCACTCTCTCCGGGGCACCCCTGTTTGTCTATGCTACCGCTATGGTTCAGCAGAGAGAGCAGCAGGGAGACGAGAGGTTCAATGTGCATTCCTGTCAAACACACACTCCTCCCCTGATCCTGTAAACCAGGGGTAGGCAACTAGATTCAGCTGGCCGATTGTTGTCTGAGCGTATGGTTAGGGGCCCGGTACATAATTATAATAATTTGTACACTGCAAATTGACCACAACTAAACCCCAAAGGAGGTTGTATTCGAAGATAACAATCATTTCATACCTTGATTACATTGAGACACGATCACATATGTAACTTTTTTTGAATTTGTGGGAATACTTGGGAGCAGACTTTAATGAAAATTCCAGGTGATTTTACAGTCTTTTTTCAACTAACCCCAACCCCCCCAAAAAAATCACTCTGTTGTCAAACCCTGCTGTAAACAGTCCTCTAACAAACACACACACACACACACACACGCACACACACACACACATGAATAGGAACAGGAACACACACAGCAGTATTGGGTCTACTCTGCATACTCTCACTGCTACAGGCACAGCGGCTAGAGCTGAGCTGTAGGTTACCTGCTGTGGTTTCATTCATTATCTTTGTAATTAATACATTGAAGTCATATTAAGAGCCCTGATCACTGAGACAGGAATTGTTATAGTTGGATACATTTGTAAATTAATAATCTAATATTCCATGGTAGTTAGTAGGTTAATAAGGACAGTCTTTGAGGTTCGAGGTGATTGCACTTCACTGTGATTTTTCTGCTGACTGGCCTGAAAAACAATCAGAGTAATTCTAAAGCAAGGACTTCTGTTGAGAGGACAGTGCAGCTCCTCACCAATAGAGAGCAGTGTTGTTTAACTGCAGACCAGGGCTCAGGTTCTTTGTTTTTTTAAGGCATGCATGAATGTTGTTGTTTTCTCTCTCGCCCTCTCTCACTCTCTTTCTCTCTCTCTTCCTCTCTCCCTCTCTCTTTCTCTCTCCCTCTCTCTTTCTCTCTCCCTCTCTTTTCCATTCAGACCGTCTGAATTTGAGTGTTCCGCTTGCATACCAATATGAGCATAAATCTATCAATGTTAAATTCTTCCAGACTATGTGCAACTACTCCGAGAAGACCTCCGTCTTTTGTTTTCCTCCAGCTCTTAAAATTAGTGCATATTATGTATTATATGAGATGCAAATTAAAAGGATTCATTTCATCAAGCCACTGCCAATTCGACTCTAAAGGGAATTTCATGGAATACTGTTTTCCTTTCTCCTATTCCCAGGGAGTTATTTTGCTAAAATATGTAAATAAAATGAACTCTCTCGCATTCTGCCACAGCCATTATTGCAGTGAAATATTATTGTAATTTAGCAGCAGAAGTGAATTGGACTATATTAGCTATGGGACTGTGATAGAAAAAGAGGGTTTCTGTGTAAAATATACATCAACGGAATGAAACCCAGGTGTCTCTTTCTCTGGCCTCATGAGCGCTGCACTGAACACTATCATATTGGTACAGTATGTTATCTTATCACTCACTCCACTCTACGCATCTCCCTGAATGGTGATGTACCAATCTGATCATAGATCATAGTTAATCTGAGCCTGACGTCTGGTAATCCTCAAATTGTTAGTCATGGCAGTACTGGAGTCAGGTCAGCTCAGAGGATGAGTGTTTCTACCTACGGTCAGTAAGCCTGATATGTCTGAGTTAGCCTGAGGTACTCACTGTACTGTGATACCCTCACTAAGCCAGAGCCATTTGATCTGGGACAGATATCTGTAGCCTTTCAATGGAGTATAGGAGCATACTGACCTCTGTTTTATACTGTCATCGTATATGAGAAATGATGCCATAATATCATAATAAAAGCTATCTGATGTGTGCAATATGGCAATTACTCTGGTTTCAGCTCTTGAGTGAAACCCTTTACGGGAAACTTCAAGTGGGTAACTACAGTGCATTCGGAAAGTATTCAGACCTCTTCACTTTTTCCACACTTTGTTACGCTACAGCCTTATTCTAAAATGTATTAAATAAAAACATTTCCTCAACAATCTACACACAATTTCTCATAATGACAAAGCGAAACATGTTTTTAGAATTTTTGCAAAAAACAGTAATAGCTTATTTACATAAGTATTCAGACCCTTTGCTATATGAGACTTGAAAATGAGAGCTCAGGTGCATACGGTTTCCATTGATCATCCTTGTGGGAATACTTTCCAAATGCACTGTATGTATCATGCACCCAACGTGTCATTCACCCTCCCTTTCTCTCTCTCTCTCTCTGTCTGTCTCTGTCTCTGTCTCTGTCTGTACACAACCAGTTTGACTAAAATGATTCAGGGCATCGCCTTGTAATTTTTCACGTGATAGAAATAGTATTTTTCTTATTTGTTCTGCTATTAGGCTCAGAGAGAATTAGATGCTATTGTTGCTGAGGGAGGAGTGAGATTCCTTTGAAACCCCTGAGAGTTAAATTTTTTTTCAAACACATATGCATGCATATATACACACACATGCACACATGCACACACGCACACACAGACACACACACAAACGCACACACACACACACGCACACATACACGCACACTCATACACAAAGGGATAAACCATCTGCCCCGAGAGTCACTTTGACAAAACAAGATCACACTTGTCAGAATAATACGCTTTGCCCCCCTGCTTTCTCCACACAATAGAGCCGCCTTCAAATCTAAATAATGAAATGACATTCAAATGCAGAACAGATCAATTTAACACTGCTCGCGCTCCTCCGTTTGCTCTGCTGCTTTGATGCTACAACAGCTTCATATTTTTTTTACACCTCTGAGAAATCGTGGTTGCTCATGAAGTTGTGCTAATTATCTTATATAGAGTATGTCTTTGCCCTTTGGAGACTGTAGTCTGTCTTCACTATATCACCGCTCTTCTGATATCTGATCATTCATACTGCTTGAGATTTATTGATCATTTATGATATGTAGAAAACCTGGGAAAAGGGCACACCTATTACCATCCAAAATATATATAACACAATTATTGAGATTGGTGGCTGATTTCAAGGTGAACCAACTTTCTGTTGTCTTCACACTCTCCCACGATCAATTATTGACAAGTGTTTACTTGATAATTCAATAGCAAGATAGAAGCACTAGCCTGTATTTTCTCATCATGATGAATTTCAAATCAATGGTGTCTTTGGGAATGTGTGAATCCCAGTGTTCGCCATTGTTTTGAAGATCAACTCATTGATCAAAAAGATCAAACTAATCCAGACTAATTTTCACACAATAGATGAGCATTCAATCAAACACATGCCAATGTATTGATTTAGGGCAATTCACAGAAGTAAGGATTTAAATGGAGGCCAATAGTCATTAACAGCATATCTGAAGATGGACAGCTGATTGGTCATAGATCACTAACGGCAGGAAATCCATCCCTTCTTTTTATTTGTCTGTCCATCTGCTTCTCTATCTTTATTTTTCTGTGCATTCGTCTGTGATCATTTCTATGCTAAATCATGCATTCATTTACTCTCATCATTAAGGATTTTATATCCCAGATTATTCCTAATCTTTTTAGTAATTCACCCTGAATTGTCCTCAAAGGGGAAACTGAGAGAGCACTCAACTGGAAAGATGTACAGTTGAGTGCTGTTTTCTCAGATAATCTCTCTCTCCCTTCCTCTCTCTATTTCTTAATTGTTCTCTCTTTCTAACAAAACATAATATTGTCGTGTCGACCATCTTCTTTTATTGTTGTCCACTTTGTCCGTTTGGTTTCATCCAAACCAGAGTTTGCCCACTGACCTTACTGGACTACTGCACGTCCAGTGTACCAAATCCTACTCCTTACGATTCTAGCTTAGTACTTCAAAGCAAGGGTTGTCAATAAAGTGTATTGTGCTGGGCTAAGTGTCGATACCCTGGGATGTCCTGTCTTTGCGGATAAGGTGGGGACAGGGGTAATTTATTTGCCGCAGCCAGAGTTGTGGGACAGCCATGAATATTTGAATGTAAATTGATTTCAGGTTTCATCATGAGATTTGTCCCCCTCTGGGCTCCATACCTCCTTGCTGCAGCCCGATGGTCTGACTAGTCTGTCAACAGTGTGAGACAACATGGCCGTCACTGCAATGACAAACAGGAAATGCCACTCCTAAATGTCTCTGCCCTATGGACCCTGATTCACACACTGCTGCTTCTTTCATTAATTAAGTATGGTCCTATAACAAATAAACAATGAAGCATAACTTCTTGGTAGTGCATGCAGTATGAAGGGAGGAGAGAGGCCTGCACTTCAATCGGTAGCTAACATTTTAAATGAATGGTGTGTCCTCTTATAGACATAATATCACATGGCTAGACAAGGTAATGTAGCCACACTAACACTGCATTCAAGCCTTCTCACTTCATTTTATCATCTAATGATCATTTGCTCCATTCTACTTCTCTATCTAATTGGATGGATGGGTCAGTTTGTGTTTTTATAGCCCTTATCAGTCAGCGACATGACCTGCCTTTTTCATATGGCCAGAGTAGTGCTGGAGTCATCGGCTCTTAACATACACATTGTTTTTATTCATCCCCACAGTCCAACATGGATTTGACATGTGATCCTGAAGAGGGAAGTCCATTGATTACTGTGGGGACTGGACCGGTAATGTGGTGGTATATGGGGCAGCCATGTTCCAAGGCCCCGAACACTTAATTCATTGCCTCAACCAAACTGTTAATGCATGTCCCACTTTTGACATGTTTTTAACCATCGCTTATTCGCTAACAAAGCGAAATGTGCACATTATTGCGCGGGATAAATAGTGTCTTATGTTACACCACAAGCCATTAGACCTGACAGAGTTTTAAAGATGTATTTGACTGGACCATCTCCAGAATATGACCTGCTTGAAATTCTTCCCCGCTGTGTTCAGTGAAGTGAAAGATGATCAACGTCCATTTCCCTGTCCAGCCTCAATGAGTGTGTTTGTGAATGGTCTTCATTTCATCCTTCCACTCCCTGTCATTTATCTGATAATACACATAACAACTCATCTTGATGGGGTCTATTGGTATTTCATTTATTATCTAATATCTTCGGAACTGACAGCATTTGTCACTGACAACCAGTGCTGAGCATTTAGCAAATAAAGAAATTGAATAAAACAAGCATACATGACATACATTCATAGAAAATAGTCAGACAAAAATCATATCAGGTCTTGCAGAGAGAGGGGGTGGGATGTGAACCTAGCTGGCGGTCTATGTTAGGGTGATGGATGGGGCTGGGATGGTGGAGGGATGGGGGTGTGGAGGGCGGCAGGGGGGTGGGGTGGTGCGTGTGGGGTGGGCAAGTCTTTGACCTTGGCCATGGATGGAACAGTAAGCGCTAGCTCAGATATCTCACATGATACCCAGACATAGCGGCTCATTACGGAAGAGAGAAGAGCCCCTCTGCCTTTCCCTATGCAAAGTGCACAGCTCACCACTGGCTGGGTGACAGGGGCTAGCCTAGCACTGCTGACCTAACAATAAGACAAGGGGGCCATCCCCATCACCCAGCAACCACAGCTCAGCACAACGGCTCTTTCATCCGTTAGGCTGGCAAACATCCTTTACTTGGCACCTCGACAGGTACTTACTTATGCATATAAAGACAGCAACATTGTACTTTGTGACAGGGAATGGTGAAGGTTGTTCTGTAGATTCAAAGTGATTATGATATTATATTGTTATGAATGACAAGTTATCAGAATCTAAGTGTTATTGTGTTATTCTAATCTGACCTCATTGAGGTGCTGTGCAATTGTGAACCATCCAGGAACACCTAGGTTTGGAACACAATTTATCGTATACATACAGTTGAAGTCAGAAGTTTACATACACTTAGGTTGGAGTCATTAAAACTTGTTTTTCAACCACTCCACAAATTGCTTGTTTAACAAACTATTGTTTTGGCAAGTCGGTTAGAACATCATCTGCATGACACAAGTAATTTCTCCAGCAATTGTTAACAGACAGATTATTTCACTTATAATTCACTGTATCACAATTCCAATGGGTCAGAAGTTTACATACACTAAGTTGACTGTGCCATTAAACAGAATATTATGTCATGGCTTTAGAAGCTTCTGATAGGCTAATTGACATAATTTGTGTCAATTGGAGGTGTACCTGTGGATGTATTTCAAGGCCTACCTTCAAACTCAGTGCCTTTTTGCTTGACATCATGGGAAAATCAAAATAAATCAGACAAAACCTCAGAAAGAAATGATAGATCTCCACAAGTCTGGTTCATCCTTGGGAGCAATTTACAAATGCCTGAAGGTACCACGTTCATCTGTACAAACAATAGTACGCAAGTATAAACACCATGGGACCACGCAGCCATCATACCGCTCAGGAAGCAGACGCGTTCTGTCTCCTAGAGATGAACGTACTTTGTTGCGAAAAGTGCAGATCAATCCCAGAACAACAGCAAAGGACCTTGTGAAGATGCTTCAGGAAACAGGTACAAAAGTATCTATATCCACAGTAAAACGTGTCCTATGCCGACATAACCTGAAAAGCCACTCAGCAAGGAAGAAGCCACTGCTCCAAAACCTCCATAAAAAAAGCCAGACTATGGTTTGCAACTGCACATGGGGACAAAGATGGTACTTTTTGGAGAAATGTTGGCCGTAATGACCATCGTTATCTTTGGAGGAAAAAGGGGGAGGCTTGCAAGCCGAAGAACACCATCCCAACCGTGAAGCACGGGGGTGGCAGCATCATGTTGTGGGGGTGTTTTGCAGCAGGTGGGACTGGTGCACTTCACAAAATAGATGGCATCATGAGGGAGGAACATTACGTGGATATATTGAAGCAACATCTCAAGACATCAGTCAGGAAGTTACAGCTTGGTCGCAAATGGGTCTTCCAAATGAACAATGGCCCCAAGCATACTTCCAAATTTGAGTGGCCATGACAAAGCCCTGACCTCAATCCCATAGAAAATTTGTGGGCAGAACTGAAAAAGCATGTGCAAGCAAGGAGGCCTACAAACCTGACTCAGTTACACCAGCTCGGCCAAGAGGAATGGGTCAAAATTCACCCAACTTATTGTGGGAAGCTTGTGGAAGGCTACTCGAAACGTTTGACCCAAGTTAAACCATTTGAAGGCAATGCTACCAAATATTAATTGAGTGAATGTAAACTTCTGACCCACTGGGAATGTGATGAAAGAAATAAAAGCTGAAATATATCATTCTCTCTACTCTTATTCTGACATTTCACATTCTTAAAATGAAGTGGTGATCCTAACTGACCTAAGACAGAGAATTCTTACGAGGATTAAATGTCAGGAATTGTGAAACTGAGTTTAAACGTATTTGGCTAAGGTGTATGTAAACTTCCGACTTCAACTGTAACTACATGTGTATCAACACAATTGTACATCATCTTGTATATGGGTGCTGTGTATTGACTGTACTGTGTAGTCCTTAAACAAACCACGTCCTTCATATTGAAGCAACTGTACGTACATATTGTTTATCGTTTCCTCTTTTTAAATGCATTTAAACCTCTCCGCCCCCACTGTAAAAATCGAACCCCTGGCTCCACTCTGAGAGCACTAGCGTTGCTAATGGTAATCCCTGAAAGCTGGGTTATTGATGGCTTTGACTCACTCTTTCTTTAATAACGGCCATGTTGTAAACCCTTTTATCATCACACTTTACGACGCAGGAAGATGACCTCAGAGACAGGACTCAGCTTCTCAATGCCGATTGGACAGCTTAGATAAATAAAATGAAACTTTTGTCAAGATGCTGTATTAGACACCTGTATAATATTCAAAAAATGTTTACCCTGTAGTAAAGCTCATCTTCAGTGGTTTCTTTCATGGCTGTCTTTGTGGACATATTGTATTCAGATTTGTATGGTGCTTGTCATTGACCCAGGACGGAGCCATTTCCAATCATGTAAATTCATATCAATCATATTGGTTGATGCGTTTACAACCATGGATTTGATAGGTGTACTGTAAAGTAAGGTGATGCCTAGTCCAAAACATTAGTACACCCCTGATAATTACACAGTTACACCCCTCTCAAGAGATACCAATAAGACACGGCAGACGATGTCTAGGAGAAGCTGCATGTTGGAAGGAGAAAGGTGCATATCCACTGTGACGTAATTTCAAAATGGCCACTGGGCACAGGGCGGGAACAGATGGCGTGTTAATTTAAATGTTGGGTCTCAGATGAGAGGACATTACCCCGTGTCAACACAGAGCTGCGGTGTCTTCCCTCTCTTTACCGTGTATGTGTGATTGATAGTTTGTGTGTGTGTTTGTGTGTGTGTGTGTGTGTGTGTGTGTGTAAACAGAATACCCCATAATGTCAAAGTGGAATTCATAAAAAATGAAAAGCTGAAATATCTTGAGTCAATAAGTATTCAACCCCTTTGCTATGGCAAGCCTAAATAAGTACACAAGTCAAAAATATGCTTAACAAGTCACATAATAAGTTCCAATGCAGAATCCAATGCAGATAATTGCAGGGCCATCCCATTTACACACCCTGTGTGTGTGTGTGTGTGTGTGTGTGTGTGTGTGTGTGTGTGTGTGTGTGTGTCCAGACGTCTGCAGCATGCAGCCCTGTCTCTTTCAGGGTGGACAGGCCTATCTGCTCCAGGGTAAACTCTTATCAGAGCCATCGGCATCGCTCGAGCGGCATGGCATGATCAATAATCAGAACTGTTAATCAATGGTATTCTAAATAAGCATTGATCGGGCCCACAAGGTTAGCCAGCTTTATCGGTTTACATTAAGCAAAGCAACACAATAGTCAAAGCCTCAAGCCTGGGACAGGCCTGGTTAACCCCTGGTCATCCCTCTCTGGAGACAGGGAGGAAGAGAAAGAGGGATGGCCTCTCTTTCTATTGGTGTTTAACTTCAGTATGGACAAGCTTTTTAAGTTATCTTCCTTGTTTATCGTTGTGTTTCAGAACTAACTTCAAATAAGTTATATTATTCTGTTATATATCCTGTGACAATTTACTTGATGTATTGCAAAACCTGTTTTCCAAACTCCCCTACTTTGTCTATCGGCTGTATTGGGTGTCGAGACCATCGCTCTGCCTGCAGTGGCATCTCTTTAACATTACTGTCACGAGCTACTTCATTTAAATACAATGAAGCGCCTGTTGCATCTCATTATCGACACGGCCATGTCGACAGAGGTCACTGGTACGTGTCACCCTCACAAAACGTCAGAGTCTCTCCGGAGGCGTCCGGGTGAGGAGGGGTGAGCAGGGTGAAGAGGATGAGGGGGTTATGGGTGGGTGAGCGGCGAGGAACACCTGCTGGCTAGGATGTCACCCAGGGGGAGGCATGTCCTCCTAATTACCCTACACAGGAACACTGGAACACAGGAACACTGGAACACTACCACTGGACCACTGGAACACTGGAACACTGGAACACAAGGCCAACTGTCATCCGGACGACTCAGATGATGTACAGAGGCAAATACTGTAGGTTTGGATGTCTTTACTATTACGGTCTGTGGAATAGATGGGATATCTTTCCTATATGTTTTGCTCTACTACTTATAATAGATGATTATTGGCAAGGCATTTCATTTGAGAGGACAGTCATACATTATTTGTATATGCAAGTCTCTCCTGAATTTGGCAGCATCAAAATGTTTAGACATGCCTTTCCTAGTGAAGCTAGTACACTTGTGAGTATCATAGAGAGCTTTCACCTGCCACACACCCTGTGTGATGGGAGCGCTTCAATTTCACGGCTTCTGGTGAGCCGACAAGCTTCTCATCTTCTGCTATAAAATATGACAACTGTCCCGGTGGTGCGTTCACCTTGGAACACAGCCTGTGTGGGCAAGGGTGGAAAATAGAAGAAATAACCCTTTTAGCCTCCCTCGCTCGAGCAGAGTGGAGCAAAATGATTAGCGTGTCGCTAACACGGAGGCTCCAGTCGTTGAGCTCTACTGTACTGTTTGTGGTTCTCTGCCAGACCTACATCTTAGCTCGTCTCAGCCCCTGAGAGGAAGGCCTTACACGGGTACAATTCATACAAGGCATCGTTCATATGATGATTTTTTTTTAGGTTCATCAGGACAAGCCTACAGATAACAGGTATTAGTAGTAGTTAAAATTCATAAGATGTTGTTTAGTGCCTTGGGTGTGAAAAAACAATTTACAAATTAAATTAATGATTGTTATTATTATTAACAGAGATAGCAGATAAATACAATTGCAGCGGCTGTGATATTTCAGAGCTCGTTTTTCTCTTGCTCTCACCATCTCTCGCTCTTTTTCTCTATCATACACACACACACACACACATACACGCTAAACATAAAAAAGAGTCAAGTTCGCAAACATTTGGCATGGGGCAGTTTGGGAATTGCCTGTGAGCGGAGAAAACAAAATCTGCTAATTTCGCAATTTGTATGGTCTGTTATCTATTATGCATGATATCAGTTCCTACATGGCTACTAAACACACAGAAACACAAGGAGTAGCGAGCTGTGGTGTTGATGCTTCTTTGATCTCCCAAATGTAGGATTTATTTCCCTCTCGTAGCTTCCTGTCTCTCGCTCTCTCCTCCAGACCTCTCTCCCCATAGTCTATGAATCCCCCTCTTTCCCATCTCCTGACTCCATCTCTTTCTTCCTATCTCTCTATCCTTCTTCAGCTTGTTCTCTTTGCCCTCGTGACAGCCACTGTTCCCCATGGCCCTCCCCCTTTCCTCCCCATCTCCAAGGCTATTAGAAGCTGCTCTCCTCCCCATCTCCCAGGCTATTAGAAGCTGCTCTCCGCCCTCCTCATGTTTTACCATTAGAAGACATGCATCTTGGGAGCCCGTGGCTCTGTGCCCCGTGGTCCTCTGTGTTTCGATTAATATTTTAGCAGCTGCAGGGAGGAAATGGGTCTTCCTCACAGCTTATCTGTTATGAAGGGGAGGATGCATGGAGAAGAGGAGAACGGAAGGATGATTGAAGAGGAGTGCTGGGGTCTATACAGTTTGCATAGTTTTGTTGTAAAAAAATAAGGGCCTCCCGAGTGGCACAGCGGTCTAAGGCGCTAGAGGCATCACTACAGATCCGGGTTCAAGATCGGACTGTGTTGCAACCGTCCGCGACTGGGAGACCCATGAGGCGGCGCACAATTGGCCCAATCGTCCCGGTTTTGGCCGGCCGGGATGTCCTTGTCCCATCCCACTCTAGTGACTCCTGTGGCTCAAACAGTCGCCAGTTGGACATTAGTGCGTCTGGCTTCTGGGTTAAGCAAGCAGTGTGTCAAGAAGCAGTGCGGCTTGGCAGGGTCGTGTTTCGGAGGACTCATGGCTCTCGACCTTTGCCTCTCCCAAGTCCATACGGGAGTTCCAGCGATGGGACAAGACTGTAACTACCAATTGGGGAGAAAAAGGGTTAAATAAGTAATAATAATAAAATGTACAAATTTAAAAAAGTTTATACTGAACAAAAATATAAACGCAACATGTAAAGTGTTTGTCCCATGTTTCATGAGCTGAAATAAAAGCTCCCAGAAATGTTCCATACACATAAAAAGCTTCTTTCTCTCAAATGTCATTTGTTTGCATCCCTATTAGTAAGCATTTCTCCTTTGCCAAGATAATCCATCCACCTGACAGGTGTGGCATATCAAGAATCTGCTTATCAGCATGATCATTACACAGGTGCATGGGTAGAATAAAAGTCCACTCTAAAATGTGCAGTTCTGTTACACAACACAATAACACAGATGTCTCAGGTTTTGAGGGAGTGTACAATTGGCATGCTGACTGCAGGAATGTCCACCAAAGCTGTTGCCAGTTAATTAAATGTTTGTTTTGCTATAAAAAGCTGCCTCCAACGTCATTTTAGAGAATTTGGCAGTACGTTCAACCGGCCTCACAACCGCAGATCACGTGTAACCATGCAAGCCCTGCAAGCCACATCCGGCTTCTTCACCTGCGGGATGGTCTGAGAGGAGTCACCTGGAGAGCTGATGAAAGTGTGGGTTTGCACAACCCAATCATTTCTGCACTAACAGTCAGTATCTGTCACAGGGAAGCTCATCTGCATGTTTGTCATCCTCACCAGGGTCTTGACCTGACTGCAGTTCGGCGTCATAACCAATTTCAGTGGACAAATGCTTCCCTTCGATGGCCACTGGCACGCTGGAGAGTTTGCGCTTCACGGATGAATCCTTGTTTCAACTGTACCGGGCAGATGGTGGCGTGTGGGCGAGTGGTTTCCTGATGTCAACACTGTGAACAGAGTACCCCATGGTATCGGTGGGGTTATGGTACGGGCAGGCTTAATCTACGAACACAACTGCATTTTATCTATGGCAATTTGAATACACAGAGATACAGTGACGAAATCCTGAGACCCATTATCGTAACATTAATTTACCGCCATCACCTCAAGGTTCAGCATGATAATGCACAGCCCCATGTTGCAAGGATCTGTACACAATTCCTGGAAGCTGAAAATGACCAAGTTCTTCCATGGCCTGCATACTCACCAGACATGTCACCCATTGAGCATGTTTGGGATGCTCTGGATCGACATGTACGACGGCGTGTTCCAGTTCCCACCAATATCCAGCAACTTCACACATTGAAGAGGAGTGGGACGACATTCCAGAGGCCAAAATACACAACCTGATCAACTCTATGCTCAGGAGATATGTCGCGCTGCATGAGGCAAATGGTGGTCACACCAGATACTGACTGGTTTTCTGATCCAAGCTCCTACCTTTTTTTAAGGTATCTGTGACCAACATGTATTCCCAGTCATGTGAAATCTGTAGATTAGGGCCTAATTAATTTATTGCAATTGACTGATTTCCTTATATGAATTGTAACTCAGGAAAACTGTTCAATGTATATTCTCACATACACCAGATAAGTGCAGTAAAACACTGTTTTACAGGGTCAGCCATAGTAATACTGTGCCCTTGAGCAAATTAGGGTTAGGTCTTAGCTCAAGGGCACATCGACAGATTTTTCACATTGTCGGCTCTGGGAATTCTTTTACTGGCCCAATGCTCTAACCGCCCAAGAGGAGGCCTGGGGTCTATACTGTTTGTATAGTTGTGGGTTCAAGTTCTAGATGGGGCATAGGTTTGAGATCAAGCACCTTACTATAGCTTTGGAACTAGGCACATATTTGAATTATATTGTTTTTAAAGGGTTAACACACACAGGTACTTCCGGCGCCGACAGAGATGGCCGCCTCGCTTCGCGTTCCTAGGAAACTATGCAGTTTTTTGTTTTTTTTACGTGTTATTTCTTACATTAGTACCCCAGGTCATCTTAGGTTTCATTACATACAGCCGAGAAGAACTACTGAATATAAGATCAGCGTCAACTCACCATCAGTACGACCAAGAATATGTTTTTCAAACATCTTTCTGGTAAGAAGACGGGCGATGTTCACCTGATTTAGAATTCCTCACAATCAAATGTAGACCGCATTATCTACCAAGAGAATTCTCTTCGCCGTATATATCCCCCCCAAGCATCGATGGCTCTGATCCTGTGTTCTGCCTTACAACCAGATCCTGTGGAACCAGTGTGTGGATCACATGCAAACCCAATCAAAAAAACGACTCAGAAAAAGAGGGAAACGAAGTGGTCTTCTGCTAATCTGAAAACAAGTCAGACTGCGCAACCAGGGGTGGAAAGACCCTGGGCTCATAAGGTCGGAAAAGCACCACATTTTGTTGATCCCCTAGCATTCTGAGGTCTGTCCAACGCTGGTTGCCAATGTCCATGACTGAATACAAACAGTGCAGCTATTCCCTCCAAGGCTATCAAACAAGCTGAAGCGCCAGCTTTTAACAGAGACAAAATAGAATCTCAATTCAACGGCTCAGACACAAGAGGCATGTGGCAGGGTCTACAGTCAATCACGGACTACAGGAAGAAACCCAGCCCAGTCACGGACCAGGATGTCTTGCTCCCAGGCAGACTAAATAACTTTTTGCCCGCTTTGAGGACAATACAGTGCCACTGACACGGCCTGCAACGAAAACATGCGGTCTCTCCTTCACTGCAGCCGAAGTGAGTAAGACATTTAAACGTGTTAACCCTCGCAAGGCTGCAGGCCCAGACGGCATCCCCAGCCGCGCCCTCAGAGCATGCGCAGACCAGCTGGCCGGTGTGTTTACGGACATATTCAATCAATCCCTATACCAGTCTGCTGTTCCCACATGCTTCAAGAGGGCCACCATTGTTCCTGTTCCCAAGAAAGCTAAGGTAACTGAGCTAAACGACTACCGCCCCGTAGCACTCACATCCGTCATCATGAAGTGCTTTGAGAGACTAGTCAAGGACCATATCGCCTCCACCCTACCTGACACCCTTGACCCACTCCAATTTGCTTACCGCCCAAATAGGTCCACAGACGATGCAATCTCAACCACACTGCACACTGCCCTAACCCATCTGGACAAGAGGAATACCTATGTGAGAATGCTGTTCATCGACTACAGCTCGGCATTCAACACCATAGTACCCTCCAAGCTCGTCATCAAGCTCGAGACCCTGGGTCTCGACCCCGCCCTGTGCAACTGGGTACTGGACTTCCTGACGGGCCGCCCCCAGGTGGTGAGGGTAGGCAACAACCTCTCCTCCCCGCTGATCCTCAACACTGGGGCCCCACAAGGGTGCGTTCTGAGCCCTCTCCTGTACTCCCTGTTCACCCACGACTGCGTGGCCATGCACGCCTCCAACTCAATCATCAAGTTTGCGGACGACACAACAGTGGTAGGCTTGATTACCAACAACGACGAGACGGCCTACAGGGAGGAGGTGAGGGCCCTCGGAGTGTGGTGTCAGGAAAATAACCTCACACTCAACGTCAACAAAACTAAGGAGATGATTGTGGACTTCAGGAAACAGCAGAGGGAACACCCCCCCATCCACATCGATGGAAAAGTAGTGGAGAGGGTAGCAAGTTTTAAGTTCCTCGGCATACACATCACAGACAAACTGAACTGGTCCACTCACACAGACAGCATCGCGAGGAAGTCGCAGCAGCGCCTCTTCAACCTCAGGAGGCTGAAGAAATTCGGCTTGTCACCAAAAGCACTCACAAACTTCTACAGATGCACAATCGAGAGCATGCTGGCGGGCTGTATCACCGCCTGGTATGGCAACTGCACCGCCCTCAACCGTAAGGCTCTCCAGAGGGTAGTGAGGTCTGCACAACGCATCACCGGGGGCAAACTACCTGCCCTCCAGGACACCTACACCACCCGATGCTACAGGAAGGCCATAAAGATAATCAAGGACATCAACCACCCGAGCCACTGCCTGTTCACCCCGCTGTCATCCAGAAGGCGAGGTCAGTACAGGTGCATCAAAGCTGGGACCGAGAGACTGAAAAACAGCTTCTATCTCAAGGCCATCAGACTGTTAAACAGCCACCACTAACATTGAGTGGCTACTGCCAACACACTGTCAATGACACTGACTCTACTCCAGCCACTTTAACCATGGGAATTGATGGGAAATGATGTAAATATATCACTAGCCACTTTAAACAATGCTACCTTATATAATGTTACTTACCCTACATTATTCATCTCATATGCATACGTTGATACTGTACTCTATATCATCGACTGCATCCTTATGTAATACATGTATCACTAGCCACTTTAACTATGCCACTTGGTTTACATACTCATCTCATATGTATATACTGTACTCTATCATCTACTGTATCTTGCCTATGCTGCTCTGTACCATCACTCATTCATATATCCTTATGTGCATATTCTTTATCCCCTTACACTGTGTATAAGACAGTAGTTTTTTTGGAATTGTTAGTTAGATTACTTGTTCGTTATTACTGCATTGTCGGAACTAGAAGCACAAGCATTTCGCTACGCTCGCATTAACATCTGCTAACCATGTGTATGTGACATAAAATTTGATTTGATTTGATTTAGGTAAAGATGTTGATCACATATTAAACATTTCATTACAAACCATGTAAATGATAACGTTAATGGCCCAGTGCAGCCAACATTTAGTTTTTCTTGTGTTATATGCAGCTGATGAAACTAACACTGTAAAAGTGTGAAAACATTTGATAAGTGTTATTTTCCTGATAGTTGGTGGTTGAACATACAATCTACACGGGACCTTCTAGTCATCAGGTTTGCATGGATGGGAGTTTCAGCTTTTTTGTTGTTGCAGTAATTGAGTTAATAGACCAATAAAGAGAGAGAAAAAAGAAAAGAGATACCTCTATGCCAATAATGTTTTTAGTGTTCCCCTCCCCACTCAGACCACTCAGACAACTTCCAGACAGTACAAGCAAAAAAACAGGTTTTGCTCATTTTTATGGAAATCTATTACAGTAAGGTCATTAATTGTTAGATCAGATATGATTTGATATTGATATAAAAATGGTTGCATTGGGCCTTGAAAATACATCATATTTCTAGTTGTGGGTTCAGGTGATGCATGTTTTCTGACATGCAGTATGTGACTTGGAGAAATATGACACAATGATTAAAGATTGATTAACATATGGTAAAGGTTACTGGCAAACAAATCATTCATACTACAATGCTGACCTCTTTAAGCTGATGTAAAGGTCAACTTACAGTTCTTGAATTACATTGTTGTTTAAGGGCTTGAAAATAAGCATTTCACGGTAAGGTCTACACCTGTTTTATTCTGCGCATGTGATCTCACAGCAAATTCTCACCCTACTCTCTTTCCATTTCCATATTCTTCTTGATTAAATCGGCAATTGTCCCTTTCTTTTCCTCAAGTTCCTTCAACTTCTGCTTGTCTCCCTCCTGGTTGGCACGCTGAATCTGGTTCTTGAGACTCGGCTCCAAGTGAGGCATCAAGGCGTTCTTCCTCATATTTTGGAAACATTCTGTGAGTTGAGCTCTCAGATTTGTATGGTCGTCAGCATATCTCTGGTGTCCTCTGACATGTTTCTTGTGACTGCATCTCTGTGGGCACATGATGCATTTCCCTCGTAACATGACTTGGCAGAAGTAGGGGTGACAAGCTATGCACCCGGTATGGCAGTTCATCTCACACACTGTGCAGCAGATTGCTCCCACCTCTGAAGGGATCCTTCCATGTTTGAAACAGTCCTCCAGCTTCAAGCGTTCCACCAATACCTCTATCGTCTGCTTGGTGCGTTGATGTTGCATTCCGTTTAGCTTATCAAAGAATCCTCTCATGCTTTTCATGCTGTTTTCCCATGTTGTCTCATAGATTTTGTCATAGAAAGGGTTTCTGGTCTGAAAGAGGTGAGTGTTGAATGTGAAGTGAACCGGAACCTTGTCGCCTAGGAGTTTGTACTCCATGATGATGTCGAGAACCTCCGGTCTGGTCTCGTCAGAGTGAGTGATGAGGGTGATGATGTTATCTTTCATGTCCTTGCCCAAGAGGGACAGGAACGCGTCAAAGATGTTTCTCTGATGTTCTGTCAGACGGTTCTGCGTTGCCTTCACCACGTGGCAGACAGCGTCGATGTGGTCCACTCTCTCCTCTTCCAGCAGCATTCTTAGTTTCTCTATCAAAGGTCTGAGTCCATCTCTGTCCTCTATCCCTGGTGTATCAATGATGGTGAGAGAGAAAGGCAACTCAGCGTCCTCCCAGCCAAAGATCTCATAGGCTGTCACAGCATTGGTTCTAGGATCGTGAGCCCAGCACGTCTCTCTGTCTTTGAAACGCTCTGTGATTTGGAACCTGGCGTTATCCTCCCACTTAACTCTGATGGCGAAGTTGACCATAGCGTTGACTAGTGTGGTCTTCCCTGCCCCAACCTCTCCTAGGATCAGCAGGGTCTTGTTCCTCTTGCAAGGGTTGTGGTTTCCTATGGTCCATCTCCGGACTCCGTCCCTCCCATCCACGTCCTTCCGCTTGGTCTTCAGCAGGTACCTTGCAGGTGGTGCTGGGTTGATCACTATGCTGTCTCTACTGATCGTCTCTTTCAATCTTGGAGGATGGTCACCATTCAGTGTGAAGTCCCTGCAAGGTAGTCATAATCCTTTAGATTATTATGATTATAATTATGATTATTCTAGGAAAATAGTTTTTTTTTATAAAATCAAGTGTATATATGTGTTGTTATTAAATATAGATGTTATAAAATGAAAATATTTTTTATTAGATTTTTATATATGTAAATGATAATACCTATTAGTTTCACTTACCCCAAGAACTCTGTGTTGTTGACGGTTTCCATTTCAGTTCTCAATAATGTTCAACGAACCAGATACATCAGCTCTACAGACTCTATCTCAGCACCTGAACTGTAAAGAAGATATGGTTAAAAAGAAGTTACCACGCTTGCATATTTTATCACTGTATAAATAATTTCCCCATCTACTGTATAGTAGTGACTGAGTTCAAATGAACAGAGGAATTATATCCTGTACCTGTGAGTCCAGAAGGATTGTGGAAACCCTGTCCGGTTGTGATGTCTTATGTTCTGCAAATAGTTCCAGTTCAACTGGTTTCTGAAGTATGTAATTCTAATAAACACTTCCCAGAATGACATTGTACTACTGTATTACAGTAAACAAGATGTTGCACAATCTCTTAACATAATCACCAATGCTAGATTTCAGTCAATATGAATCAGTAGGGACACAGGACCCATGTGGATTTTATTAATATGTGTATATATATATAGCCAGAGAAAGAAAAGCTATAATCATTTGGATTCTCATCTGTTAAAAAGTAAGGTCAGAGTTATGTAAACATTTTATGAAGAGCAACAAGGAAACAAAAAATAATCTTATTATTATCTTTCCTCATTCCTTGAATATGCTGTTCACAGCAGAGTAAAAGAGAGTCCAGACAGAGAGCACAGATAAGAACTGGGTGAGATGTAGTATCATTAGACAGATATGGTCCCAGAACTAAGTATTTGGCATTGTTAAATCATATGTATCCTAATGTAGCAATGTTATTACCTTGATACACTGTGAGTGTATTTTGATAATGATCTGTATCATTTGTTTTGCTAGAGGAGCCATAGTTTACATTATAACTGTGTGTTCCAGTGCTGCTCTTGGTCTGGTATGTGCTCAGTGCTGGGCCTGTTTTTACAGAGTCTCTTCCATTGATTCCCACTCTCTTTTATTTATGTTTGTTTACTCTGCCGTTTGACTCGAGAAGCTCCCTATCGTTTTTATTGTCCAATGCAATGAAGGGTGCTTTCATCACCATTTGCCTCCAGGTCAAAGGTGACAATGGAGACAAATGGGCTACTGTACAGAGTGATGAACAGGCTGCTCTGAACCAGGGAACATACATCCAATTCATGGATCGCAACGCTCCATTGTTTCACCATTGGAAGCGATTGACTGCATCCTGAAACAAATCGGCCTAAAGAATGAAACATTTGCCACAATGTACAGTAGGGCTGGGAATTGCCAGGGACCTCACAATACGATATTATCACAATACTTAGGTACCGATACAATATGTTTTGCGATTATCACGATTCTATATGTATTGCGATTCGATACTGTGATTTTATTGTGATTCAATATTCCAAACATATTACTCACCATGTGCCTGCTGCAAAGGGACAAGCGAGAGCCATGAGAAACCAAGGTTTGATCGATCATGGAAATAAAAGTGCTGAAAACCAAGTAGCTTCCTATTCAAAAAGAACACAGAGGACAAGCTATGGAGGAAAAATACTGGTGTTTTGGTGTTGGTACAGACAGTTGTTAATGTTGTAAATGACATTTGCAGCTGGAAACGGCAGATTTTCTATGGAATATCTACCGAGGCGTACAGAGGCCCATTATCAGCAACCATCACTCCTGTGTTCCAATGGCACGTTGTGTTCGCTAATCCAAGTTTATCATGTTAAAAGGCAAATTGATCATTAGAAAACCTTTTTGCAATTATGTTAGCACATCTGAAAACTGTTGTTCTGATTAAAGAAGCAATAAAACTGTCCTTCTTTAGACTAGTTGAGTATCTGGAGCGTCAGCATTTGTGGGTTCGATTACAGGCTCCAAATGGTCAGAAACAAAGAACTTCCTTCTGAAACTTGTCAGTCTATCTTGTTCTGAGAAATGAAGGCTATTCCATGCGAGAAATTGTCTAGAAACTGAAGATATCGTACAACTCTGTGTACTACTCCCTTCAAATTACAGCGCAAACTGTCTCTAACCAGAATATGAAGAGGAGTGGGAGGCCACGGTGCACAACTGAGCAAGAGGACAAGTACATTAGAGTGTCTAGTTTGAGAAACAGACACCTCACAAGTCCTCAACTGGCAGCTTCATTAAATAGTACCCGCAAAACACCAGTCTCAACATCAACAGTGAAGAGGCGACTCCGAGATGCTGGTCTTCTAGGCAGAGTTCCTCTGTCCAGTGTCTGTGTTCTTTTCCCCATCTTAATCTTTTTTTTATTGGCCTCTCTGGGATATGGTTTTTTCTTTGCAACTCTGCCTAGAAAGAAACTGTTTTTTTTTCTTCTCATATACATAAACAAACAGTCACACAGCCAGGAGTGGTGGGGGCGGAGTCAAGCGCAGAGAGCAGAGGATAATGGGGGAAACCAAACTTTATTGCGGTATCCAAAATAAACGGCAAAAACAACAGGCAATAATCAAGTGTCCAACCCAAAACTGGGCACAAACAGACAGGGCACACAACACGCAACCAACCTAGACTAACAGAAAACAAGCCCGCACAAAAACAGGCGGGCCTAACAGGCTTAAATAGTCCTGAACCAAAACTCAAACAAGAAACAGGTGCAACCAATAAGACATAACAAACAGAAAAGGAAAAGGGGATCGGTGGCAGCTAGTAGACCGGCGACGATGACCGCCGAGCGCCGCCCGAACAGGCAAGGGAGCCACCTTCGGTGGATTCATGACACAGTCAATTTTTCACATATCCATTTGTCTTGTCTTGTTTTCATACACACCTGCTTTTCATTTCCCCAATCAATCTACTTGTATTTAACCCTCTGTTTACCCTTCATGTTTTGTGTGTAATATTTTTCATGTCTAGTGATGTTCATGAACCTATTTAACCTATTTAGACTAGTGACCGTAAAACACGCTTTCAGTTATAAGGCTCTAAAAATGTTACTGAATGATCTATCAATGCATTTCCAGCAAATATTGAAATAATAAAGAGTCTCAATGAATGATGTGCAGAGTCACAAGTTTAGTGTAAATTGTCACATGACCAGAGCTGTTTACTTCCTGGTTGCACCATGAGAAGAGGATGGCTGCATCAAAGCTCCCAAACAAATGGTTAGTAAAGAATGCTAACATAAAGTTAGGACAAAGGATTTTGGTACACATCATCTTTAAGGTGTCTAGTATTGATATATGCATTTGAAATTACTCAACTTGGTTCAGTGTGGTCATAGAATGTGTAAACATGTTGACGGTAACAATAGTGACCAAGCGGGATAACACAGTGCATCATACACATAGTTATACACATACATAGTTCTTGTTCTACCTGACTTTCTACTCTGTTCTTTCTTTTAGTTTCAATTTGAGTCAAGTTCTGGATATGTTGGATCTAGGTGACAGCCCAGACAAGGCATGCAACATTGCAGTTATCCCTCAAAATGAGAAAGATGCTGTCCTGAGTGATTGTGATAGCGATAGGTCATATATGGGCTATGGACAGACCATTTGCCAGCCAGGCTGTTGAATGCATATGCTGAACCTATGCAAACAGATCATGACAGGAACAACGTTATCAGTGATGATGACCCACCCCTCACCCCCTCCACAATCTTCCCCACCCCCTCCATTGTTGATAATGAAGAGCCAAGAGCCACTACCCACCAGAGGGTCCTGTCAGAAGAGCCAAGGGCCTCTACAAGCCATAGGGGTTAGCCAGAAGAGCCAAGGGAAAAGCTGGTGGTCAAAAATAAAGATTGAGTGTTCAAACGATCGAAGAGGCCTGCCACCGATGTGATTCCAAAACACATAGTATACAGCCCAAATATGCAAAAGTTTGGCATGAAACCACTGAGCCACGGAAGGAGATCTTTACTGGCTGCTACTGTTGAAGATCAGGCAAGATATGATAAAGCTTCTCACTGGCCAATCAACACGATGCACTGGTTCCAGAGACAAACGTACTACCTATGCATGTGAGTCATCACTGCACATTGACAAGAAACCATGGACAGTAGAAAAGGAGATACCTACAAAAGAAAAATGCATGTGAGAAATGCAAGCAGCGACTCTAGGAAGAAAAGAAAACTGCACTAGGAAGAAAAGAAAATTGAGAAGCTTCAAGATATACCATGGACAGTCAAAGAAAAGGAGATAGGAAGAAAAGACAAGTCAAAGGGTGCAACAGAAAAGAAAAGAAAAGCTGAGGAAAATACAACGGAAGGAAGAAAAAAAGTCAAAGGGTGAGGAGAAGCAAAACGGACTCTAGGAAGAAAAGACAAGTCAAAGGGTGAGGAGAAGCAGTGCAACAGACTCTAGGAAGAAAAGACAAGTCAAAGGGTGAGGAGAAGCAGTACAACGGACTCTAGGAAGAAAAGAAAAGTTGACGAAAAAGAATCAAAATGAATTAAATGTTTTTGAAAAGAAGGTCAATTGATTCAAGACATCCTGTATGACAGTAGGTCTGACTGATCACAGTTTAAAATAGTGATGCACAAACTAATTGTCACACCCTGACCATAGTTTACTTTGTATATTTCAATGTTTTGGTTGGTCAGGGTGTGGGCTGAGTGGGCATTCTATGTTTCATGTCTAGTTTGTCTATTTCTATGTCTGGCCTGATATGGTTCTCAGTCAGAGGCAGGAGTTAGTCATTGTCTCTGATTGGGAACCATATTTAGGTAGCCTGGGTTTCACTGTGTGTTTGTGGGTGATTGTTCCTGTCTTTGTGTTTGCACCAGATAGGGCTGTTTCGGTTTTCACATTTCATTATTTTGTAGTTTCTTTATGTATAGTTTCTTCATGTATAGTTTCTTCCTTCATTAAAATAACATGAATCATCATCACGCCACATTTTGGTCCGACTCTCCTTCACCACAAGAGAACCGTTACAGAATCACCCACCGCAACGGGACCAAGCGGCGTGTCAACAGGCAGGAGCCACAGGAGAAGCAACAAAGGCAGCAACAGCGGTGCAATGAGGATTGGACATGGGACGATATATTGGATGGCAAGGGTTGCTATACATGGGAGGAGATCCTGGCGGGAAGGGATCGCCTTCCATGGGAACAGGTGGAGGCAGCGAGGAGAGCAGAGGCAGCTGGAGAGAGGAGCCGGTGATATGAGGGAACACGGTTGGCAAGGGAGCCCGAGAGTCAGCCCCAAAAATTTATTGGGGGGCTCACAGGGAGTAGGGCTACGCCAGGTAGGAGACCTGCGCAAACTCCCTGTGCTTACCGGGGGGCTAGAGAGACCGGGCAGGCACCGCGTTATGCAGTGGTGCGCACGGTGTCCCCAGTGCGGGTGCATAGCCCGGTGCGGTATATTCCAGCTCCGCGTATCGGCCGGGCTAGATTGAGCGTCGAGCCAAATGCCATGAAGCCGGCTCTACGCATCTGGTCCCCAGTGCGTCTCCTTGGGCCGGCTTACATGGCACCAGCCTTGCGCTCGGTCTCTCCGGTTCGCCTGCATAGCCCAGTGCGGGCTATTCCACCTCGCTGCACTGGCAGGGCAACCGAGAGAATTCAACCAGGTAAGGTCGGGCAGGCTCGGTGCTCAAGAGCTCCAGTGCGCCTGCACGGTCCGGTCTATCCAGTACCACCTCCACATCCCAGCCCTCCGGTAGCAGCTCCCCGCACCAGGCTTCCTGTGCGTGTTCTCGGTCCAGTACCACCAGTACCAGCACCATGCATCAGGTCTACAGTGCGCCTCGCCTCTCCAGCGCTGTCGGAGTCTCCCGCCTGTTCAGCGCAGCCAGAGCCTTCCTCCTCTACAGTGCTGCTGGAGTCTCCTGTCTGTTCAGCGCAGCCAGAGCTGCCAGCCTGCATGGAGCTGCCGGTCTGCAAGGAGCTGCCGGTCTGCAAGGAGCTGCCGGTCTGCAAGGAGCTGCCGGTCTGCACGGAGCTGCCGGTCTGCACGGAGCTGCCAGTCTGTAAGAAGCCGCCAGAGCTGTCAGCCTATATGGAGCAGCCAGAGCCGCCAGTCAGCGTGGAGCAGCCAGAGCCGCCAGTCAGCATGGAGCAGCCAGATCAGACAGTCTGCCATGATCCGCCAGACTCTTCCAGATCTGCCAGTCAACCAGACTCTTCCAGATCCGCCAGTCAGCCAGACTCTTCCAGATCCGCCAGTCAACCAAACTCTTCCAGATCCGCCAGTCAGCCAGACTCTTCCAGATCCGTCAGTCAACCAGACTCCCACAGATCCGCCAGTCAGCCAGACTCTTCCAGATCCGCCAGTCAGCCAGACTCTTCCAGATCCGCCAGTCAACCAAACTCTTCCAGATCCGCCAGTCAGCCAGACTCTTCCAGTGCCGCCAGTCTGCCCAGCGCCGCCAGTGCCGGCAGTCTGTCCAGCGCCGCAAGTGCCGCCAGTCTGCCAGGATCAGTTAGATCCGCCAGCCAGCCAGGATCCACCAGTCTGCCAGGATCCACCAGTCTGCCAGGATCCGCCAGTCTGCCAGGATCCGCCAGTCTGCCAGGATCCGCCAGTCTGCCAGGATCCGCCAGTCTGCCAGGATCCGCCAGGATCTGCCAGAACTGTCAGTCAGCCAGGATCCGCCAGTCAGCCAGACTCTTCCAGATCTGCCAGTCAGCCAGGATCCGCCAGTCAGCCAGATTCCAGGCTCTTCTAGATCCGCCAGTCTGCCAGACTCTTCCAGATCCGCCAGTCTGCCAGACTCTTCCAGATCCGCCAGTCTGCCAGACTCTTCCAGACTCTTCCAGATCCGCCAGTCTGCCAGACTCTTCCAGATCCGCCAGTCTGCCAGACTCTTCCAGATCCGCCAGTCTGCCAGACTCTTCCAGATCCGCCAGACTCTTCCAGATCCGCCAGTCAGCCAGGATCTGCCAGAGCCTTCCTCCTCTCCTGTGCTGTCGGAGTCTGAAGAGCCCCTTTGTCCCGGTGTCCCTCTGTCCCGAGCTGCCCCTCTGTCCCGAGCTGCCCCTCTGTCCCGAGCTGCCCCTCTGTCCCGAGCTGCCCCTCTGTCCCGAGCTGCCCCTCTGTCCCGAGCTGTCCCGAGCTGCCCCTCTGTCCCATGTTATTAAGTAGGGTTGCCGTGGCTAGGAGGTCACGGAAGTGGACAAGGTAGAGGAAGACTACGGTGAAGTGGGGGCCACGTCCAGCACCAGAGCCGCCACCGCGGACAGATGCCCACCCAGACCCTCCCCTATAGGTTCAGGTCTTGCGGCCGGAGTCCGCACCTTATATATTATTAGGGGGGGTACTACTGTCACACCCTGACCATAGTTTACTTTGTATATTTCTATGTTTTGGTTGGTCAGGGTGTGAGCTGAGTGGGCATTCTATGTTTCATGTCTAGTTTGTCTATTTCTATGTCTGGCCTGATATGGTTCTCAGTCAGAGGCAGGTGTTATTCATTGTCTCTGATTGGGAACCATATTTAGGTAGCCTGGGTTTCACTGTGTGTTTGTGGGTGATTGTTCCTGTCTTTGTGTTTGCACCAGATAGGGCTGTTTCGGTTTTCACATTTCATTATTTTGTAGTTTCTTTATGTATAGTTTCTTCCTTCATTAAAATAACATGAATCATCATCACGCCACATTTTGGTCCGACTCTCCTTCACCACAAGAGAACCGTTACACTAATCCTGCATTTGGGTCTGAAGCCTAACTCAATGATATAACTCTATTATATAACTCTATGATATATAAAGAAAAAAAATATATATATATAAGCACTCATTGAAGTGGTGCTTTTTAAATATATATATATAATTGTATTTTGTTCAGTGTAGGCCTCTACTTGAATACATATTCTACAGGCTACCTCCATCCTAAATGTTACCTTTATGTTCAGTGGGAATGAATCACATGACTGCTATACAGTTGTTAGTGAATGACAATGTTACAATGAATATTGCACTAAAGTACAAGTTACAATATTAATGTTTCAGTACATGTTGCACTAAAGTAACAATGTTGAAATACGTTGATGGTTGTCTTTTTGTCTTTGCTCTCAGTATTCATTTCGTGTTGTATAAGGGTTTTTGATGTGTAGTCACAGTAGAACGTGTTGGGGCATTCTAGAGGCAATGCTGGGGACTGCCAGTGACAGAGTTTTAAATGTGTTAATAACTGGGTTGGGATTTATAAGAACTTTGATAACTGCATAGGAGAAATATGTTAATTTAGTATACTAACATTATCCCACCGGTCACAATTGTGACCGACCACAAAACACTTTTTCACCTACTTTTCCATTAAAATTTCTAAAAATAATGATTGATTACTTCAAAGGTTTACTAAGGACACTTGATTTGGATATTTTCATGTCTGGGAAGAATTTTGGATTAAATGGTTTAAGCGCTTTACTTTATTGTTCTGCTTTTGAGCGAGTTTGTTTTGTTGTGCTCCCAGTTTAGAACTATAATAAAGTAGCTTTATTTTTCACACTCTGCTCTCCTGCACCTGACTTCACCTTCATACACATCTTGACACAAACATAAACAAACATTTTTCAGGCACATTGTAGACAGGTGTGAATCAGAAGTATATTTTAGACCGTGTGCAGGGAAGGAGATGACCAAAACATTTCAGCAATACACCACTGTATGTTTCACTTTGCCTTGCGATCCATCTCCCAATAGTGCATTTTGAATCTCTGAAGAGACGGCACTACTGCATTGCATCCTGGATATCTCTGTCCCTTCACTTGGTATTTCTCTCAGACAGCGTAACCTTGGCAAAATGTCATGTGACTGCTGGCGCTAAACACTGCTTTGCCCATTAGTTGTGTTGGTTGACCAATAGATGAATTATTCCTGCTGTATTGCTCAGGAATGTATTCCCCTGGTGTTGCCACGTTGATGAAGTGCAGTATGGAGGTTGAGTGTTAGTAATTACTCACTGTGTGCTGGGAGCAGTGGGCCACGTATGGTGAGAGGGGCTGGCACATTAGCGAAATACAAATGAAGGATAGGCCTTACTGGTGCCGCTACGTTTTTAAGCTCATGCTAGTCCTTTTACACTGCCATGTCCTTGGGCCAGGCCTGGTTTTCATGCTTCCACCAGCTAGCTGTTGTCTGGCTAATGAAGGTTGGTTTTAATTTGGTTAATGCTGCAAGGATCAGAGGTCTGGTACCTGTATGGAGGATGGAGTTAAATGGGCGGCATGGACAGGATCCATTGGCTTAAAAAGGCCCACCCCCCCCCATTGGCTATTTATAGAGTGCATTCTGCTGTGTGCAGGAGGACAGGGCATCTAGCGGGGGGGCTAATGCAAATATTAGGAGCCTCCTTGATAGGGCTTTAGCGACTGGTGGTATATTTCCACACACGTCACACAAGGCGAGAGTGGGAGGAGTGGAAAAATCTATGTGAAGTGCTTTGAATCCATCAGCCACACTGTCCAATGTACAACATCGCAGCAAATAATGCATATGTGAGGTCTATGTCAAATAGAATTTTACAGCAAGCCTTGGAGTATATTTTAGCTCTAACCGTTATTTACTAAATTTTGCATTGAACCTCGTTGTTCAAGGCCAACAGCATTTACCTTCAGAAAGCCAAGACATATTGTGAGAGCGAGGTGAAAAATAAGTTAGTGGTAGGCAGTGAGAATTCTCAAACACCTTTTACAGCATGGGGAGGGCACTATCCATAAGTCTGCTACAATACCATTAAGCATGTCACGTGAATAGGAAATTACAAGAAACTGTGGACTAAGAATTCCCACACTTTCTTCTCTCTCTCCTCCCCTTCTCTCTCTTTCTCACTGTAATGTGGAGAGGTTTCTTCATTAAAACTGACAGAGGAGTCGGAGGCAGGAGAAGTGTTATAGCTCTGCAGACCTGTCAACACTTTCTCCACAAACTATCATTTATTGCTGTACAATAATTGAAATAATTATTTCATTTACTGACGAGCCTGCCAAATATTGAACTCGAAAACTGCCGACAGGAAAGATAATGTGATCCCTCATGGCTTTTTCTTTTTAAATTCATTTTCTATTCTAATGTATTAAATACATACATTTCCTTGGTAATGGTTTGCGCGAGCCAGAGAAACAGCCCATTCAATTATGCATTTAGTGGGAGGTTTCATGCTTTAAACAAGAACAACTCTAATAAATGCCAATAAATCTGTGGTGTCCATTTTTCCGCAGCCCTAAATATGTGCTTAGGTAATCCCTTGCTCTGCGTCGGCCATTTTGCAGGAGGTAATGGGGAAGGTTTTGCAGCAAGCAGGAGGACACCATTAGGAAAATAAGCATTAACATTTGTCAAAACTGGTAGAGAGAGGAAAGAGAGACCTCACACCTTAGTGTGGATCAATTCTGAGCAATATCCCTTCCGAGCAGTATGAATTCATTTTTTCTCCAAAGTTTATTCTCTCTTATGCAGTCATATGGTAAGTGTTATTTTCTTAACCCTTTACGCTCGTTGGAATTGGTCTATATGGATAGAGATAAATTGAAATGTTTCATACAGAAAAAATATGAAAATGCATAACCATTGTATTAATTGAAAGGGGACATTTTGGAGATAATGGGAACAGTAATAGACCAAATGTGAGTACACAACAGTACTCTTAACACAAGACTAAATCCAAACATTACACTGTTGATTTTATGTGCGTTTTACAAATACTGTACTTTTCGCCACATTTGTTCATAACGAAATTTGAAAATACTCTGTATACTCATTCAGTAACATAATAAGACTATTCCTGGAAAATGTGGGGCAGGTGCAACATACTGTAAGACAAAATATTTACATGGGTTTGAGTGAGGGGAAACTGGGGTCTCCAAGTGGCCACACACCTCCCCAAGTTGGCACTGTTCCTAAGCAATTTCAATGCACTTTTATTACTCAAAGAAGAGGTAGCTACTTGTTTGAGTTCTCCTAGCTGGGGCATTTAGGAACTAGAGCAAGCACAAATCAAATCAATCAACACTTGTAGTTGCTTTGTTTGCATCCCCACCATCACATAATTGCTGTTTACACAATCCAAAAACGGTCCATTAAAAATCACGATCTGGGTCAGGTGGGCATCATTTGAAAGCTTGTTCTATTGCAAAAATGACTAGGTAAGTTATACAATACAATCTTACAGTGTTAGACTTTCACAGGGTAATTCATAGGAACATATCGTACTTTTGGTGGCCTAGAAAGGAGTCCTGCGTGCATTCAGATGCATCTTCTGCAGAGATTTTTATTCACAATAACTAAGAACAACCCAGTGTATGACAACATGTCATCTTGTTCATTAAAACATGGTGATCATAAACGTTGACATTGTATATGACATGAGTTTTATGATTTGGAAATGTCAAGTGCAGATTTGGACTCCCAGGTGTTTGGCTTTGCCTTTATGACATCAAAGCGCTATGTATTATAATCTTCAACATCTCATCTTTCAGAACACATTGAGTGCTCTTCATTTACAGCATTTCCCTTACTCAGACAACAAAACATTTTCTAAAGTTGCCCAATTAGCAGGAGGGATGGGGGCAACTTCTTGTCGTGTGCGGTGCTCAAGTTCAGAACAGCTGTCAGTCAAAACCCATACAGAGCTGTGAAGTGCAGAGCCTGAGTTCTGAAATCACGTATAGCATGTCACTGTACAGCGTAAAGGGTTAACATTCTAACATTCTACATATGCTTATCTTACTAATACTTATGTGATACTGTTTTGTTTAATACTGTTTGAGTAGTTTCGTAAAACTCTATGCCTGTCCACCGTACCAAGTTGTCTTCTTTTGAAGTCAAACTCATCCAATGCAGCTTTCACACTACAGTTCAGTACATTGTCACTCTGTGCCTTGAGGTCAGTTACTCCAGCTAACAGGTAATTACAGGTGGTCTCTTCTGTCTGCCAGAAACGAGAGCGGTCAGGGGAGTAACCACTGGTAAAAGCTTTGTAGCCTGGGGCCATTATTCAACCACTGTGTTGAAAGAGAAACTTCCATTCTCTCTCTCTCTCTCTCCTCCATCCAATTGTTATATTCCATAGCGGTGATGATTCAGTGATTGGCAGGTCCAGCCTCTCTCTCATCTCCCACTCTGTACCCCCAGGGGCGATGGGCGACGGCTGGGGAGGGACAGAAACGTAATTGTGTTGATTACAGTAACGACAGATAGACAGTGGGATCCCCCGGATGAGTGAAGAGAGAGAGAGGGGGGAGCAGTGGAGAGAGAGAGAGGGGGGAGTAGTGGAGAGAGAGAGAGAGGGGGGAGTATTGGAGGGGGAGAGAGAGAGAGGGGGAGTAGTGGAGAGAGAGAGAGAGAGGGGGAGTAGTGGAGGGAGAGAGAGAGGGGGAGTAGTGGGAGAGGGAGAGTGGTGGAGAGGGAGAGTGGTGGAGAGGGAGAGTGGTGGAGAGGGAGAGTGGTGGAGAGGGAGAGTGGTGGAGAGGGAGAGTGGTGGAGAGGAGTGGTGGAGAGGGAGAGTGGTGGAGAGGAGAGTGGTGGAGAGGGAGAGTGGTGGAGAGGGAGAGTGAGAGTGGTGGAGAGGGAGAGTGGTGGAGAGGGAGAGTGGTAGAGAGGGAGAGTGGTAGAGAGGGAGAGTGGTAGAGAGGGAGAGTGGTAGAGAGGGAGAGTGGTAGAGAGGGAGAGTGGTGGAGAGGGAGAGTGGTGGAGAGGGAGAGTGGTGGAGAGGGAGAGTGGTGGAGAGGGAGAGTGGTGGAGAGGGAGAGTGGGTGGTAGAGAGGGAGAGTGGGTGGTAGAGAGAGGGAGAGTGGGTGGTAGAGAGGGAGAGTGGGTGGTAGAGAGGAGAGTGGGTGGTAGAGAGGGAGAGTGGGTGGTAGAGAGGGAGAGTGGGTGGTAGAGAGGGAGAGTGGGTGGTAGAGAGGGAGAGTGGGTGGTAGAGAGGGAGAGTGGGTGGTAGAGAGGAGAGTGGTGGAGAGGGAGAGTGGGTGGTAGAGAGGGAGAGTGGTGGAGAGTGGTGGAGAGGGAGAGTGGGTGGTAGAGAGGGAGAGTGGGTGGTAGAGAGGGAGAGTGGGTGGTAGAGAGGGAGAGTGGGTGGTAGAGAGGGAGAGTGGGTGGTAGAGAGGGGAGAGTGGGTGGTAGAGAGGGAGAATGGTGGAGAGGGAGAGTGGTGGAGAGGGAGAGTGGTGGAGAGGGAGAGTGGTGGAGAGGAGAGTGGTGGAGAGGAGTGGTGGGAGAGGGAGTGGTGGAGAGGGAGTGGTGGAGAGGGAGAGTGGTGGAGAGGGAGAGTGGTGAGAGGGAGAGTGGTGGAGAGGGAGAGTGGTGGAGAGGGAGAGTGGTGGAGAGGGAGAGTGGTAGAGAGGGAGAGTGGTAGAGAGGGAGAGTGGTAGAGAGGGAGAGTGGTAGAGAGGGAGAGTGGTAGAGAGGGAGAGTGGTAGAGAGGGAGAGTGGGTGGTAGAGAGGGAGAGTGGGTGGTAGAGAGGGAGAGTGGGTGGTGGAGAGGGAGAGTGAGTGGTGGAGAGGGAGAGTGGTAGAGAGGGAGAGTGGTAGAGAGGGAGAGTGGTAGAGAGGGAGAGTGGTAGAGAGGGGAGAGTGGTAGAGAGGGAGAGTGGTAGAGAGGGAGAGTGGTAGAGAGGGAGAGTGGGTGGTAGAGAGGGAGAGTGGGTGGTAGAGAGGAGAGTGGGTGGTAGAGAGGGAGAGTGGGTGGTAGAGAGGGAGAGTGGGTGGTAGAGAGGGAGAGTGGGTGGTAGAGAGGGAGAGTGGGTGGTAGAGAGGGAGAGTGGGTGGGAGAGAGGGAGAGTGGGGGGAGAGAGGGAGAGTGGGGGAGAGAGGGAGAGTGGGGGGAGAGAGGGAGAGTGGGGGAGAGAGGGAGAGTGGGGGAGAGAGGGAGAAGAGAGGGAGAGGGGGGAGAGAGGGAGAGTGGGGGGGGAGAGAGAGAGAGTGGGGGGAGAGGAGAGTGGGGGGGGAGAGGAGAGAGTGGGGGGGAGAGTGGAGTAGTGGAGAGAGAGAGAGAGGGGGAGTAGTAGAGAGGAGAGAAGTGGAGAGAGAGAGGGGAGAGTGGAGAGAGAGTAGTGGAGAGAGAGAGAGGGGGGAGAGTGGAGAGAGAGGGGAGTAGTGGAGAGAGATAGAGGGGAGAGTGGAGAGAGAGGGGAGTAGTGGAGAGAGAGAGAGGGGGAGAGTGGAGAGAGAGGGGGAGTAGTGGAGAGAGAGGGGAGTAGTCGAGAGAGAGGGAGTAGTCGAGAGAGGGGAGTAGTGTAGAGCGAGAGAGAGGGGAGTAGTGAAGATAGAGATGGGGAATAGTGTAGTGGAGAGAGAGGGAGGAAGTAGTGGAGAGAGAGGGGAGAGTGGAGAGAGAGTAGTGGAGAGAGAGAGGGGGAGAGTGGAGAGAGAGAGAGAGGGGGGAGTAGTGGAAATAGAGATGGGGAGTAGTGGAGATAGAGATTGGGAATAGTAGAGAGAGGGGGAGTAGTGGAGATAGAGATGGGAATAGTGGAGAGAGAGAGAGGAGGGAGTAGTGGAGAGAGAGAGGGGGGAGTAGTGGAGAGAGAGAGGGTGGAGGAGAGTGGAGATAGAGAGGGAGAGTAGTGGAGAGGGGGGAGAGTGGAGAGAGAGTAGTGGGAGAGAGAGGGGGGAGAGTGGAGAGAGAGGGGAGTAGTGAGAGAGAGGGGGGGAGAGTGGAGAGAGAGTGGGGAGTAGTGGAGAGAGGGGAGTAGTAGAGAGAGAGAGGGGGGAGTAGTGGAGAGAGGAGGGGAGAGGGGGAGTAGTAGAGAGAGAGGGGGGAGAGGAGATAGAGAGGGAGAGTAGTGGAGAGAGGGGGAGAGTGGAGAGAGAGTAGTGGAGAGAGAGAGAGAGAGGGGGAGAGTGGAGATGTAGTGGGGAGAGTGGAGAGAGGGGAGAGTGGAGAGAGTAGTGGAGAGAGAGAGAGAGAGAGAGAGGGGGAGAGTGGAGATGTAGTGGGGAGAGTGGAGAGAGAGAGAGAGGGGGGGGTAGTGGAGATAGAGATGGGGGAGCAGTGGAGATAGAGATTGGGAATAGTAGAGAGAGAGAGAGAGGGGGAGTAGTGGGGATAGAGATGGGGAATAGTGGAGAGAGAGAGAGGGGGAGAGTGGAGAGAGAGAGAGGAGTAGTGGAGAGAGAGAGGGGGAGTAGTGGAGAGAGAGAGAGGGGAGAGAGAGAGGGGGAGAGGAGATAGAGAGGGAGAGTAGTGGAGAGAGGGGGAGAGTGGAGATGTAGTGGGAGAGAGTGGAGAGGGGGAGAGTGGGAGAGAGTAGTGGAGAGAGAGAGAGAGAGAGAGGGGGAGAGTGGAGAGAGAGAGGGGGGAGAGTGGAGATAGAGAGGGAGAGTAGTGGAGAGAAGGGGAGAGTGGAGAGAGAGTAGTGGAGAGAGAGAGGAGGGGAGAGTGCAGAGAGAGGGGGAGTAGTGGAGAGAGAGGGGAGTAGTGGGAGAGAGGGGGAGTAGTGGAGAG
This sequence comes from Oncorhynchus tshawytscha, assembly GCF_018296145.1. Classification (NCBI taxonomy): domain Eukaryota; kingdom Metazoa; phylum Chordata; class Actinopteri; order Salmoniformes; family Salmonidae; genus Oncorhynchus; species Oncorhynchus tshawytscha. The sequence continues at coordinate 2,516,427 of NW_024609834.1, forward strand.
AGAGTGGGAGTAGTGGAGAGAGGGGAGTAGTAGAGAGAGAAAGAGGGGAGTAGTGGAGAGAGAGAGGGGGAGTAGTGGAGAGAGAGAGAGGGTGGAGATAGAGAGGGAGAGTAGTGGAGAGAGGGGGAGTGGAGAGAGAGTAGTGGAGAGAGAGTGAGAGAGAGGGGGAGTAGTGGAGAGAGAGGGGAGAGTGGAGAGAGAGGGGGGAGTAGTGGAGAGGGAGAGAGGGAGTAGTGGAGAGAGAGAGAGAGGGGAGTAGTGAAGATAGAGATGGGGAATAGTGAGAGAGAGAGTGGGGGAGAGTGGAGAGAGCGGGGTGTAGTGGAGAGAGAGAGAGAGGGGGAGAGTGGAGATAGAGAGGGGAGTAGTGGAGAGAGAGGGGGAGTAGTGGAGAGAGGGAGGAGAGTGGAGATAGAGAGGGGGAATAGTGGAGAGAGAGAGGGGGGAGAGTGGAGATAGAGAGGGGGAGTAGTGGAGAGAGAGAGGGGGGAGAGTGGAGATAGAGAGGGGGAGTAGTGGAGAGAGAGTAGTGGAGAGAGAGAGGGGGAAGTGGGAGAGAGAGGAAGTAGTGGAGAGAGAGAGGGGAGAGTGGAGAGGGAGTAGTGGAGAGAGGGGAGAGACTGGGGGAGTCAGTGGAGAGAGGAGAGAGGGGGAGAGTGGAGATAGAGAGGGGGAGTAGTGGAGAGAGAGAGGGGAGTAGTGGAGAGAGGGAGGAGAGTGGAGAGAGAGGGGAGAGTGGAGAGAGAGAGAGAAGGAGTAGTGGAGGAGAGAGGGGGAGAGTGGAGAGAGAGAGAGAGAGAGAGAGAGAGAGAGAGAGAGGAGATAGAGATGGGGAATAGTGGAGAGAGAGAGAGAAGGAGTAGTGGAGAGAGAGGGGAGTAGTGGAGAGAGAGAGGGGCAGTAGTAGAGAGGAGAGTAGTGGAGAGAAGGGGAGAGTGGAGAGAGTAGTGGAGAGAGAGAGAGAGGGGGGAGAGTGCAGAGAGGGGGAGTAGTGGAGAGAGGGGGAGTAGTGGAGAGAGTGGGAGTAGTGGAGAGGGGGAGTAGTAGAGAGAAAGAGGGGAGTAGTGGAGAGAGAGAGAGGGGAGTAGTGGAGAAGAGGAGAGGGTGGAGATAGAGGGGAGAGTAGTGGAGAGAGGGGAGAGTGGAGAGAGAGTAGTGGAGGAGAGTGGAGAGAGGGGGAGTAGTGAGAGAGAGGGGAGGAGTGGAGAGAGAGGGGGAGTAGTGGAGAGAGGGAGAGAGAGGGGGAGTAGTGGAGAGAGAGAGAGGGGGGTAGTGAAGATAGAGATGGGGAATAGTGGAGAGGAGAGTGGGGGAGTAGTGGAGAGAGAGGGGGGGAGTAGTGGAGAGAGAGAGAGAGAGAGGGGGAGAGTGGAGAGAGCGGGGTGTAGTGGAGAGAGAGAGAGGGGGAGAGTGGAGATAGAGAGGGGAGTAGTGGAGAGAGAGAGGGGAGTAGTGGAGAGAGGGAGGAGAGTGGAGATAGAGAGGGAATAGTGGAGAGAGAGAGGGGGAGAGTGGAGATAGAGAGGGGAGTAGTGGAGAGAGAGAGAGGGGGAGAGTGGAGATAGAGAGGGGGAGTAGTGGAGAGAGGGGGAGAGTGGAGATAGAGAGGGGAGTAGTGGAGAGAGAGCCTAGTGGAGAGAGAGGGGGAAGTGGAGAGAGAGAGGAAGTAGTGGAGAGAGAGAGGGGGAGAGTGGAGAGGGAGTAGTGGAGAGAGGGGGAGAGAGAGGGGGGTAGTGGAGAGAGAGAAGAGGGGGAGAGTGGAGATAGAGAGGGGAGTAGTGGAGAGAGAGAGGGGAGTAGTGGAGAGAGGAGACAAGAGTGGAGAGAGGGGAGAGTGGAGAGAGAGAAGAAGGAGTAGTTAGGTTTTAGAGAGGGGGAGAGTGGAGAGAGAGACCCAGAGAGAGGAGAACACAAGAGAGAGAGAGAGAGCCAGAGATCCATAGAGAGAGAGAGAGAGAGAGAGGCTCCAGAGAGAGCCCTCTCAGATAGAGATGGGGAATAGTGAGCTCCAGAGACTCAGGAGTAGTGAGAGAGAGAGGGGGAGTAGTCTCAACCAGGGGCAGTAGTAGAGAGGGAGAGTAGTGGAGAGAGGGGAGAGTCAGAGAGGGGGAGTAGTGGAGAGAGAGGGGAGCCAGTGGACAGAGAGGGGAGAGTGGGAGAGAGGGGGACCAGTCGAGAGAGGGAGAGAGAGGGAGTAGTGTAGAGAGAGAGAGAGGGGTTAGTGAAGATAGAGATGGGGAATAGTGGAGAGAGAGACCAGCTGGGGGAGTAGTGGAGATAGAGATGGGGGAGTAGTGGAGATAGAGATCTGGGAATAGCCAGAGAGAGGGGGGGGAGTAGTGGAGATAGAGATGGGAATAGTGGACTAGAGAGAGAGAGAGGGAGAGTGGAGAGAGGAGGGAGTAGTGGGACCAGAGAGGGGAGTAGGCCCTCTCAACCAGGGGGAGGAGAGTGGAGATAGAAGGGAGAGTATGGAGAGGGGGGGAGAGTGGAAGAGTAGTGGAGAGAGAGAGGTCTCAAGAGCTGGAGAGAGCCCTCTCTAGTGCCGGCTCCATAGGAGAGTGGAGAGAGAGGGGAGTAGTGGAGAGAGCCAGGAGAGTGGAGAGAGAGAGGGGGAGTAGTGGCTTTATAGGGGAGTAGTACCAGAGAGAGAGAGGGGAGTAGTGGCCCTCTCAGCCAGAGAGAGAGAGGGCAGTAGTGGAGAGAGAGAGAGAGGGAGAGTAGTGGAGAGGGGAGAGTGGAGAGAGAGTAGTGGAGAGAGAGAGAGGGGGAGAGTGGAGAGAGAGGGGGAGTAGTGGAGAGAAGGGGGAGAGTGGAGAGAGACCCCCAGTAGTCGAGAGAGGAGACTCAGAGGGCAGTAGTGTGAGAGAGAGAGAGAGGGGGAGTAGTGGAGATAGAGATGGGGAGTAGTGGAGATAGAGATTGGGAATAGTAGAGAGAGAGAGAGGGGGAAGTGGAGATAGAGATGGGGAATAGTGGAGAGAGACCAGCTGGGGGAGAGTGGAGATAGAGAGAAGTAGTGGAGAGAGGGGACCAGTGGAGAGAGAACTGGGGAAGTGGAGATAGAGAGGACCAGTCTAGTGGAGAGAGAGGGGAGAGTGGAGAGAGAGTAGTGGAGAGAGAGACAGGGGGACTCAGAGAGAGAGAGGGGGAGAGTGGAGATAGAGATGGGAATAGTGGAGAGAGAGGGGGGAGAGTGGGAGAGAACCAGAGGAGTAGTGGAGAGACCAGTCTAGTGGCAAGAGAGAGAGGGGGACCAGTGGAGATACAGAGGGAGAGTAGTGGAGAGAGGGGAGAGTGGGAGAGAGTTGTGGAGAGAGAGAGAGAGGGGGAGAGTGGAACCAGAGGGGGAGTAGTGGAAAGAGAGGGGAGAGTGCCAAGAGGGGGAGAGGGAGAGACCAGGGGGACTAGTGGAGAGACTCCACACCAGTAGTGGAGAGAGGGGGAGTAGTAGAGCAGCTCCAGAGGAGGGGGAGTAGTGGAGAGAGCTGGGGAACAGTGGAGAAGGCCCTCTCAGTAGTCCACTATAAGAGAGGGGAGAGGAGAGAGAGAGGGAGGAGAGTGGAGAGAGAGAGGGGGGAGAGACCAGAGGGGAGTAGTGGAAGAGCTGGGGAGAGTGGAAGAGAGGGGGAGTTGTCAGAGAGGGAGAGAGAGGCAGTAGTGTAGAGAGAGGTCCAGAGGGGAGTAGTGAAGATAGAGATGGGGAATAGTGGAGAGAGACTGGGGGAGTAGTGGAAGAGAGAGGGAGGGAGTAGTGGAGCCAGAGAGAGAGAGGGGGGAGAGCTGGAGAGAGCGGGGGAGTAGTGGAGAGAGAGAGGGGGTGTGGAGAGAGGGGAAGTAGTGGACAAAGAGGGGAAGTGGAGAGAAGAGGGGGGAGAGGAGAGATGAAGGAGAGTGGAGAGAGAGAGAGGGGGGAGAGTGGAGATAGAGATGGGAATAGTGGAGAGAGAGAGAGGGGGAGAGTGTAGAGAGAGAGAGGGAGTAGTGGAGAGCTGAGAGGGGGAGTAGTGGCACAGAGAGGGGGAGAGTGGAGATAGAGAGGGAGAGTAGTGGAGAGAGGGGGAGAGTAGGAGAGAGAGTAGTGTCTCTATAGAGGGTACATTTGGAGATAGAGAGGAGAGTAGTGGAGAGAGGGGGAGAGTGGAGATTTAGTGGGAGAGAGGAGGGGGAGAGGAGATAGAGAGGACCCTCTCAGTAGTGGAGAGAGGGGGAGTGGAGAGGAAATAGTGGAGAGAGAGAGAGAGAGAGAGACGGGGTCAGAGTTTGCCAGTGTAGTGGGGTTTGGAGAGAGAGACCAGAGAGAGGGGGAGTAGTGGAGATAGAGATGGGGAGTAGTGGAGATAGAGATTGGGAATAGTAGAGAGAGAGAGGGGGAGTAGTGGAGATAGAGATGGGGAATAGTGGAGAGAGAGAGGGGGGAGAGTGCTGGAGAGAGAGGGAGTAGTGGAGAGAGGGGGAGTAGTGGAGAGAGAGAGGTGGGGAGAGTGGAGATAGAGAGGGATTAATTGGAGAGAAGGGGAGAGTGGAGAGAGAGTAGTGGAGAGAGAGACTCAGGGGGAATGGAGAGAGAGGGGGAGTAGTGGAGAGGTATTAGTGGAGAGAGAGGGGATTAGTGAGAGAGGGGAGTAGTGGAGAGAGAGGGAGTAGTGAGAGAGAGGGGGGAGTAGTGGACCAGAGAGGGAGTAGTAGAGAGAGACCAGAGGGGAGTAGTGGAGAGAGAGGGGAGTAGTAGAGAGAGGGGGAGTAGTGGAGAGAGAGTGGGAGTAGTGGACAGAGGGGAGTAGTAGAGAGAGAGAGGGGAGTAGTGGAGAGAGAGAGAGGGGGATAGTGGGAGAGAGAGAGAGAGGGTGGAGATAGAGAGGGAAGTAGTGGAGAGAGGGGGAGAGGGAGAGAGAGTAGTGGAGAGAGAGAGGGGGGAGAGGGGAGAGAGAGGAAGTAGTGGAGAGAGAGGGGAGAGTGGGAGAGGGGGAGTAGTGGAGAGAGGGAGAGAGAGGGGTAGTGGCGAGAGAGAGAAAACAGGGGGTGAAGATAGAGATGGGGAATAGTGGAGAGAGAGCTGCTTAACATGGGGGAGTAGTGGGAGACAGAGAGGGAGTGAGTAGTGGGAAGAGAGGGGGAGAGTGGAGAGAGCAGGGGAGTAGTGGGAGAGAGAGAGGGGGAGAGTGGAGATACAGAGGGGGAGTAGTGGAGAGAGGGGGAGAGTGGAGATAGAGAGGGGGAGTCAGTGGGAGAGAGAGAGTAGTGGAGAGAGAGACCTAGGAGTGGAGAGAGAAAGGAACAAGTGGATAGAGAGAGAGAGGGGGGAGAGTGGATGGAGAGTAGTGGAGAAGAGAGGGATCCCTCTCAGAGAGAGAGAGGGAGTAGTGGAGAGAGGTATTAGGGACAGAGGAGTAGTAGAGGAGAGAGGGGAGTAGGGAGAGAGAGGGGGAGTAGTAGAGAGAGGGGGAGTAGTGGAGAGAGAAGGAGTAGTGGAGAAGAGAGAGTAGTAGAGAGAGAGAGGGGGGAGGAGAGAGAGAGAGAGGGGGAGTAGTGGAGAGAGAGAGAGAGAGGGTGGAGATAGAGGAGAGAGTAGTGGAGAGAGGGGAGGAGTGGAGAGAGAGTAGTGGAGAGAGAGAGAGAGGGGAGAGTGGAGAGAGAGGGGGAGTAGTGGAGAGAGAGCAGGGGAGAGGAGGAGAGAGGGGAGTAGTGGAGAGGGGAGAGGAAATCTGAGTAGTGGAAAGAGAGAGAGATGGGGGTGAAGACAGAGATGGGGAATAGTGGAGAGAGAGAGGGGGAGTAGTGGAGAGAGAGAGAGAGTAGTGGAGAGAGAGAGAGGAGGGGGAGAGAGGAGAGAGTAGTGGAGAGTGGAGAGAGAGGAGGGGGAGAGGGAGATAGAGAGGGGGAGTAGTGGAGAGAGGGGGAGAGTGGAGATAGAGAGGGGGAGTAGTGGAGAGAGAGAGAGTAGTGGAGAGAGAGAGGGGGGAGGGACAGAGGAGGAAGTAGTGGAGAGAGAGAGAGAGGGGGAGAGTGGATGGAGAGTAGTGGAGAGAGAGAGGGGGAGAGTGGAGAGAGAGAGGGAGTAGTGGAGAGAGAGAGGGGGAGAGTGGAGAGAGTAGTGGAGAGAGAGAGAGGGGAGTAGTGGTGGAGAGAGAGAGGGGGAGTAGTAGAGAGAGAGAGAGGGGAGTAGTGGAGAGAGAGAGAGAGGGGGAGTAGTGGAGAGAGAGAGAGAGGGGGAGGGACAGAGGGAGAGTAGTGGAGAGAGAGGAGGGAGAGTGGAGAGAGAGTAGTGAGAGAGAGAGAGGGGGAGAGTGGAGAGAGAGAGGAGTAGTGGAGAGAGAGGGGGGGAGAGTGGAGAGAGTAGTGGAGAGAGAGAGAGGGGGAGTAGTGGAGAGAGAGAGATAAGTATTTGATCACCTACCAACCAGTAAGAATTCCGGCTCTCACAGACCTGTTAGTTTTTCTTTAAGAAGCCCTCCTGTTCTCCACTCATTACCTGTATTGTCTGTGTAAGGACATCAGGGATAAAATTGTAGACCTGCACAAGGCTGGGATGGGCTACATGACAATAGGCAAGCAGCTTGGTGAGAAGGCAACAACTGTTGGTGCAATTATTAGAAAATGGAAGAAGTTCAAGATGACGGTCAATCACCCTTGGTCTGGGGCTCCATGCAAAATCTCACCTTGTTGGGCATCAATGATCATGAGGAAGGTGAGGATCAGCCCAGAACTACACGGCAGGACCTGGTCAATGACCTGAAGAGAGCTGGGACCACAGTCTCAAAGAAAACCATTAGTAACACACTAAGCCATCATGGATTAAAATCCTGCAGCGCACGCAAGGTCCCCCTGCTCAAGCCAGCGCATGTCCAGGCCCGTCTGAAGTTTGCCAATGACCATCTGGATGATCCAGAGGAGGAATGGGAGAAGGTCATGTGGTCTGATGAGACAAAAATAGAGCCTTTTGGTCTAAACTCCACTCGCCGTGTTTGGAGGAAGAAGAAGGATGAGTACAACCCCAAGAACACCATCCCAACCGTGAAGCATGGAGGTGGAAACATAATTCTTTGGGGATGCTTTTCTGCAAGGGGGACAGGACAACTGCACCGTATTGAGGGGAGGATGGATGGGGCCATGTATCGTGAGATCTTGGCCAACAACCTCCTTCCCTGAGTAAGAGTATTGAAGATGGGTCGTGGCTGGGTCTTCCAGCACGACAACGACCCGAAACACACAGCCAGGGCAACTAAGGAGTGGCTCCGTAAGAGGCATCTCAAGGTCCTGGAGTGGTCTAGCCAGTCTCCAGACCTGAACTCAATAGACAATCTTTGGAGGGAGCTGAACGTCCGTATTGCCAAGTGACAGCCCCGAAACCTGAAGGATCTGGAGAAGGTCTGTATGGAGGAGTGGGCCAAAATCCCTGCTGCATTGTGTGCAAACCTGGTCAAGGACTACAGGAAACGTATGATCTCTGTAATTGCAAACAAAGGTTTTTGTACCAAATATTAAGTTCTGCTTTTCTGATGTATCAAATACTTATGTCATGCAATAAAATGCAAATTAATTACTTAAAAATCATTCAATGTGAGTTTCTGGATTTTTGTTTTAGATTCCGTCTCTTACAGTTGAAGTGTACCTATGATAAAAATTACAGACCTCTACATGCTTTGTAAGTAGGAAAACCTGCAAAATCGGCAGTGTATCAAGTACTTATTCTCCCCACTGTAAGTGGGGAACGTCGCCATTCGCTCCCCCAACCTCCTCCAGCCACCTACCGTACACACACACACACACACACACACACACACATACATACATACATACATACATACATACATACATACATACATACATATATACATACATACATACATACAAACACTCCACTGATCCATTCTCAATCCATTGGTTCTGAGAGTGTTATGAACAGGGTCTGTTTGTGTTTACGTGTGTGTGTGCACCCACTGGGTAGAAGTCATCCCTCACCGCACTCCTATATAGGAACAGGAAAGAGGGGGAAGTAGCGAGTGGACGCTTACTCAGCCAATAATGAGCAGGCTGGTTATAATTTGAAATCCATCGCCTTCCAATCGAGGCCATTGATCCGGGGTGGCTCCTGTTTATTAGATTTGTACCTCTCCTCTCTTAATGACCAATCTTCCCTACTGACTCTTCTTCTTTCATATATCCTAAACTCTCTCAAACACAGTCCGGGGACATTAGCCAATGCAGGGCATACCAACTGATTACTTAGCATTGCTTTCACAATGGTTTGATCCCCTTCCTTGCCATTACGTTAGAGTCAATACATTGCTATTGGGATGCTATACTAATTTCTCTATTATAGATGCAGATATCAAGATGAAGAGTTAACTTTGAGAGCAAAGTTCCAAGTGTAATGTGACCTTGGACTCTCAGGTACTACACTAATATAGTGCTGTTTACCCTCCACCTTCTACTCCCACAATGCTGAGAACAAAGTACAAAGTTCTTCATCTCATAGCAGTTAATGAAGTTGTTGTAAAACAGCCCTAGAGACCTCGGACTGGTTGCATCAGAAGTGGAATGCAGGATGGAGACAGAGATACAAATGGGTTCAGTCACCTTGGCACGGGGCGCTTCGCTTTCCCCTCTGTTTCCCCTCTGACTTTGACTGTGTGGAGTGGACGTCTCGCTCCCTCAAAGCTTTTAACAGGCAGCCGTAATAGCCCTGTGGTTTTGAAGAGGCCAAGGATGGAGCTAGATGTAGCGTCTCCCTCTTAAGCAGCCAGTGTGCTGGCGTCTTCTGTGGTCTCAGACGTGGTCTAAGTTATGCTTAATGCACAGACAGGTAATCTATCTGAAGTCAGGAGGATGCTTGAGGATGCTTTATGACGATTTATGGGAGAAATCAGAAACCCGGTGTGGTATTAGCCCCAGGGTCTCCTGTGATTATCCCAAGCCATTATGCAGAGGTGATTGTGGATTGGTTCCGTTTGGAGGATGGAGGATACATATCTGGTTGTTTTGATCAGAGGAGTTCGGAGATAAGAACACCTTCACACTGGGTCAGACAGTCGGCGGCCATGATGAATGCTGTGTTTGCTCAGATTAGAGTAGGAGAGTTGGTGTCCGTACATGGGGCTGCGTATCATTGGTTTCTAACAAAATATGTGACATGATTGAGGTAAGGTTTGAACGGAAAATAGTTGCTAGCCTCTTGGTTTTCCTCAAATTGTCCTATATCCTGATTGTAGGAATACCGTCAGCCAATAGGCCTCATTAAGCATAACACAAGTACAAGCGGTATGCAATCTGTTCCGTCATTTTACAATGACATCAAAATCAAATCACATTTTATTTGTCGCATGCGCCGAATACAACATGTGTAGACCTTGAAAACCAGTGAAATGCTTACTTACGAGCCACTAACCAACAGTGCAGTTTAAAAAAATACGGATAAGAATAAGAGATAAAAGTAACAAGTAATTAAAGAGCAGCAGTAAAATAACAATAGCAAGGGGGGGTACCGAAACAGAGTCAATGTGCGGGGGATCCGGTTAGTTGAGGTAGTATATACATGTAGGTAGAGTTATTAAAGTGACTATGTAAAGATGACAACAGAAGGTAGCAGTGGTGTAAAGATGGGGGGCATTGCAAATAGTCTGGGTAGACATTTGACTAGATGTTCGAGAGTCTTATGGCTTGGGGTAGAAGCTGTGTAGAAGCCTCTTGGACCTAGACTTGGCACTTCTGGTACCACTTGCCGTGCGGTAGCAGAGAGCACAGTCTATGACTACGGTGGCTGGAGTCTTTGACAGTTTTTTAGGGCCTTCCTCTGACACCACCTGGTATAGAGGTCCTGGTGTGGCAGGAAGCTTGGCCCCAGTGATGTACTGGGCCGTTCGCACAACCCTCTGTAGTGCCTTGCGGTCGGAGGCCGAGCAGTTGCCATACCAGGCAGTGACGCAATCAGTCAGGATGCTCTCAAGGGTGCAGCTGTAAAACCTTTTGAGGATCTGAGGACCCATGCCAAATCTTTTCAGTCTCCTGAGGGGAAATAGGTTTTGACGTGCCCTATTCACGACTGTCTTGGTGTGCTTGGACCATGTTAGTTTGTTGGTGATGTGGACACCAAGGAACTTGAAGCTCTCAACCTGCTCCACTGCAGCCCCGTCGATGAGAATGGGGGCATGCTCGGTCCTCTTTTTCCTGTAGTCCACAATCATCTCCTTTTGTCTTGATCACGTTGAGAGAGAGGTTGTTGTCCTGGCACCACACGGCCAGGTCTCTGACCTCATACCTATAGGCTGTCTCTTTGTTGTCGGTGATCAGGCCTACCACTGTTATCGTCAAATTTGATGATTGTGCCTGGCCGTGCAATCATGAGTGAACAGGGAGTACAGGAGGGGCCTGAGCACGCTCCCCTGAGTGGCTGCTGTGTTGTGGATCAGCGTGGCAGACATGTTGTTACCTATCCATACCACCTGGGGACTGCCCGTCAGGAAGTCCAGGATCCAGTTACAGAGGGAGGTGTTTAGTCCCAGGGTCCTTAGCTTTTTGATGAGCTTTGAGGGCTCTATGGTGTTGAACGCTCAGCTGAGGTCATTCTCACATAGGTGTTCCTTTTGTCAAGCTGGGAAAGGGCAGTGTGGAGTGCAATATAGATTGCATCATCTGTGGATCTGTTGGGGCGGTATGCAAATTGGAGTGGGTCTAGGGTTTCTGGGATGATGGTGTTGATGTGAGCCATGACCAGCTTTTCAAAGCACTTCATGGCTACAGACGTGAGTGCTAAGGGTCGGTATTCATTTAGGCAGGTTTCCTTAGTGTTCTTGGGCACAGGCACTATGGTGGTCTGCTTAAAACATGTTGGTATTACATACTCAGACAGGGAGAGGTTAAAATGTCAGTGAAGACACTTGCCAGTTGGTCAGCGCATGATCACGCGTGATCACACAGTCTTCCGGAACAGCTGGTGCTCTCATGCAAGTTTCAGTGTTATTTGCCTCTAAATGAGCATAGAAGTAGTTTAGCTCATCTGGTAGGCTTGTGTCACTGGGCATTTCTCGGCTGTGCTTCCCTTTGTAGTCTGTAATGGTTTGCAAGCCCTGCCACATCCGACAAGCGTCAGAGCCGCTGTTGTACGATTCGATCTTAGTCCTGTGTTGAAGCTTTGGCTGTTTGATGGTTCGTTGAAGGGCATAGCAGGATTTCTTATAAGCTTCCGGGTTAGAGTCCCAATCCTTGAAAGCGGCAGCTCTAGCCTTTAGCTCAGTGCGGATGCTGCCTGTAATCCGTGGCTTCTGGTTGGGGTACGTAAAGTCGCTGTGAGGACGATGTCATCGATGCACTTATTGATGAAGCCAAGGACTGATGTGGTGTACTCCTCAATGCCATTGGAGGAATCCCGTAACATATTCCAGTCTGTGCTAGCAAAACAGTCCTGTAGCTTAGCATCTGCTTCCTCTGACCACTTTTTTATTGATCTAGTCACTGGTGCTTCCAGCTTTAATTTTTGCTTGTAAGAAGGAATCAGGAGGATAGAATTATGGTCAGATTTGCCAAACGGAGGGTTAGGGAGAGGTTTGTATGCATCTCTGTGTGTGGAGTATAGGTGATCCAGAGTTATTTTTCCTCTGGTTGCACATTTAGCATGCTGATAGAAATTTGGTAAAACAGATTTAAGTTTCCTTGCATTAAAGTCCCCGGCTACTAGGAGCGCCGTCTCTGGGTGAGCGTTTTCTTGTTTGCTTATGGTGTCTTAGTGCCAGCCTCTGGCTGTGGTGGTATGTAAACAGCTACAAGGAAGACAGATGAAAACTCTCTCGGTAGGTAGTGTGGTCTACAGCTTGTCATGAGATACTCTACCTCAGGTGAGCAATAGCTTGAGACTTCCTTAGGTATCGTGCACCAGCTGTTGTTTGCAGAAATACATAGACCGCCGCCCCTTGTCTTACCAGACGCCGCTGTTCTATCCTGTCGGCACATTGTATAACCAGCCAGCTGTATGTTGATATTGTTGTCATTCAGCCACAACTCCGTGAAGCATAAGATGTTAGTTTTTAATGTCCCGTTGGTAGTTTAATCTTCCACATAACTCGTAGATTTTATTCTCCTAAGATTGCACGTTTGCGAGCAGAATGGAGGGAAGTGGGCGTTTATTTGATTGCCTACGAATTCTCAGAAGACAGTCTGACCTTTGGCCCCTCTTTCTTTGCCTCCTCTTCACCCAGATCACAGGGATCGGTGTCACGCCCTGGTCAAAGTATTTTGTGTTTATCTTTATGTATTTGGTCAGGCCAGGGTGTGGCATGGGGTTTTGTAATTGTGGTGTGTTTGTCTTGGGGTTTTGGTGGTGGTATTGGGATTGTAGCTTAGTGGGTTGTCTAGCAAGGTCTATGGCTGTCTGGAGTGGTTCTCAATCAGAGGCAGGTGCTTATCGTTGTCTCTGATTGGGAACCATATTTAGGCAGCCATATTCTTTGAGTTTGTCGTGGGTGATTGTCCTTAGTGTCCTATGTGTACTCGTTGTTAGTTTGCACCAGATAGGCTGTTTCGGTTTCGTTTATTGTTTTTTGTAAGTTCGTGTTTTTTTTTTTATATATTAAACATGGATCGCAATCGACACGCTGCAGTTTGGTCCGACTCTCTTTCATCACCACTAGAAAACCGTTACAGAATCACCCACCACCAACGGACCAAGCGGCGTGTCAACAGGCAGGAGCAGCCGAAAAAGGAGATGCTCACCAAGGATTTCTGGTCATGGGAGGAGATCTTCGACGGGAGAGGACCCTGGGCTAAACCAGGGGAGTGTAGCCGCCCAAAGGAGCAACAGGAGAAGAGGCAACAGAGGCAGCAGCAGCAGGAGCAGCAGCAGCTACAGTGGGAGAGGTTGCACCACCTGGAGTTATGGACATGGGAGGAGGAATTGGACGGTAAAGGACCCTGGAATGAGCCTGGAGATTATTGTCGCCCCAAAGCCGAGCTGGAGGCAGCAAAAGCAGAGAGGCGGCATTATGAGGAGCTAGCACGGCAGAGCGGATGGAAGCCCGAGAGTCAGCCCCAAAAATTTCTTGGGGGGCTTACAGGGAGTATGGCTATGCCAGGTAGGAGACCTGCGCAAACTCCCTGTGCTTACCGGGGGCTGGAGAGACCGGGCAGGCACCGTGTTATGCTGTGGAGCGCACGGTGTCTCCAGTGCGGGTGCACAGCCCGGTTCGGTATATTCCAGCTCCTCGTATCGGCCGGGCTAGAGTGGGCATCGAGCCAGGTAAGGTTGGGCAGGCTCGGTGCTCAAGAGCTCCAGTGCGCCTGCACGGTCCGGTCTATCCAGTACCACCTCCACACCCCAGCCCTCCGGTAGCAGCTCCCCGCACCAGGCTTCCTGTGCGTGTCCTCGATCCAGTACCACCAGTTCCAGCACCACGCACCAGGCCTTCAGTGTGCCTCGCCTGTTTAGCGCAGCCAGAGCCTTTCTCCTCTCCTGCGCTGCCGGAGTCTCACGCCTATCTAGCGCTGTTAGAGCTTTCCTCATCTCCAGCGCTGCCGGAGTCTTCCACCTGTTTAGCGCAGCCAGAGCCTTCCTCCGACACAGCGCTGCAGGAGTCTCCCGCCTGTTCAGCGCAGCCAGAGCTGCCAGTCTGCATGAAGCAGCCAGAGCTGTCAGTCTGCATGGAGCAGTCAGAGCTGTCAGTCTGCATGGAGCAGCCAGAGCTGTCAGTCCGCATGGAGCAGCCAGAGCTGTCAGTCCGCATGGAGCAGCCAGAGCTGTCAGTCTGCATGGAGCAGCCAGAGCTGTCAGTCCGCATGGAGCAGCCAGAGCTGTCAGTCTACATGAAGCAGCCCGAGCTGCCAGTCTGCATGAAGCAGCCAGTCTACATAGAGCAGCCAGAGCTGCCAGTCTGCATGAAGCAGCCAGAGCTGTCAGTCTGCATGGAGCAGTCAGAGCTGTCAGTCTGCATGGAGGAGCCAGAGCTGTCAGTCTACATGAAGCAGCCAGTCTACATGGAGCAGCCAGAGCTGTCAGTCCGCATGGAGCAGCCAGAGCTGTCAGTCCGCATGGAGCAGCCAGAGCTGTCAGTCTACATGGAGCAGCCAGAGCTGTCAGTCCGCATGGAGCAGCCAGAGCTGTCAGTCCGCATGGAGCAGCCAGAGCTGTCAGTCTGCATGGAGCAGTCAGAGCTGTCAGTCTGCATGGAGGAGCCAGAGCTGTCAGTCTACAGGAAGCAGCCCGAGCTGCCAGTCTGCATGAAGCAGCCAGTCTACATAGAGCAGCCAGAGCTGCCAGTCTGCATGAAGCAGCCAGAGCTGTCAGTCTGCATGGAGCAGTCAGAGCTGTCAGTCTGCATGGAGGAGCCAGAGCTGTCAGTCTGCATGAAGCAGCCAGTCTACATGGAGCAGCCAGAGCTGTCAGTCCGCATGGAGCAGCCAGAGCTGTCAGTCCGCATGGAGCAGCCAGAGCTGTCAGTCTGCATGGAGCAGTCAGAGCTGTCAGTCTGCATGGAGGAGCCAGAGCTGTCAGTCTACATGAAGCAGCCCGAGCTGCCAGTCTGCATGAAGCAGTCAGTCTACATGGAGCAGCCAGAGCTGTCAGTCCGCATGGAGCAGCCAGAGCTGTCAGTCTACATGAAGCAGCCCGAGCTGCCAGTCTGCATGAAGCAGCCAGTCTACATGGAGCAGCCAGAGCTGTCAGTCTGCATGAAGCAGCCAGAGCTGTCAGTCTGCATGGAGCTGCCAGTCTGCATGGAGCTGCCAGTCTGCACGGAGCTGCCAGTCTGCACGGAGCTGTCAGTCTGCACGGAGCTGTCAGTCTGCACGGAGCTGTCAGTCTGTAAGGAGCTGCCAGTCTGCAAGGAGCTGCCAGTCAGCCAGACTCTTCCAGATCTGCCAGTCAACCAGACTCTTCCAGATCTGCCAGTCAGCCAGACTCTTCCAGATCTGCCAGTCAGCCAGACTCTTCCAGATCTGCCAGTCAGCCAGGATCTGCCAGTCAGCCAGGATCTGCTGAAACCACCAGCCAGCCAGGAGCTGGTAGATATATCTACCTGCCTGAGCTTCCTCTCACTCCTGAGCTTCCTCTCACTCCTGAGCTTCCTCTCACTCCTGAGCTTTCTCTCACTCCTGAGCTTTCTCTCACTCCTGAGCTTTCTCTCACTCCTGAGCTTTCTCTCACTCCCGAGCTTCCCCTCAGTCCCGAGCTGCCTCGGTCCCGAGCTGTCCTTCAGTCCCGATCTGTTCCTCAGTCCAGTGGGGTTCTGGGTCAGGACTACTAGGCCATGGTCGGCGGCGAGGGTGGACTATCCAGGGACGAAGGGGAGGGGACTAAGACATTAAAGGAGTGGGGTCCACGTCCCGCGCCGGAGCCGCCACCATGGACAGACGCCCACCCGGACCCTCCCTATTGTTTTGAGGTGCGTTCGGGAGTCCGCACCTTAGGGGGTTCTGTCACGCCCTGGTCAAAGTATTTTGTGTTTATCTTTATGTATTTGGTCAGGCCAGGGTGTGGCATGGGGTTTTTGTAATTGTGGTGTGTTTGTCTTGGGGTTTTGGTGGTGGTATTGGGATTGTAGCTTAGTGGGTTGTCTAGCAAGGTCTATGGCTGTCTGGAGTGGTTCTCAATCAGAGGCAGGTGCTTATCGTTGTCTCTGATTGGGAACCATATTTAGGCAGCCATATTCTTTGAGTTTGTCGTGGGTGATTGTCCTTAGTGTCCTATGTGTACTCGTTGTTAGTTTGCACCAGATAGGCTGTTTCGGTTTCGTTTATTGTTTTTTGTAAGTTCGTGTTTTTTTTTATATATTAAACATGGATCGCAATCGACACGCTGCAGTTTGGTCCGACTCTCTTTCATCACCACTAGAAAACCGTTACAATCGGGGCCTTTTCCCGAGGAAGCAGTATATGCTTCGTGTCAGGCTCGTCAGAGTCGTGAAAGGGGAAAAAAAGCATTCTGCTAGTCCGTGGTGAGTAATCGCAGTCCTGATGTCTAGAAGTTATTTCGGTCATAAGAGACGGTAGCGGCAACATTATGTACAAAATAAGTAAAACAATAAGTTACAAACAAATTGAGTAGCCTGAGTTGGTTCCTGGAAGGAAAAAGATCTTGGTTGTTGGTTTATAAATCAGACTTGTTTTTGTACTGTCGTGTCTGTTTATGTTTCACATCATAACAGTGAAACAAAACTAAAGCGAGGAAATGTATTAATCTGCCGTAACTAATGTCAACAGATTACAGAAACACACAGACACCGTCCTCTCCGGTGATAACTTCTAGCCTGGTGGTTCTCCTGAGACCACCAGGCTCTCAGAGCAGAGGGAAGGAGCTAGCTTCTGGAGGCAGCGACAGCACTTCTTCCTCTGAAACAGAAGAACCCATTACGTCTTTTCATTTTTCTCTCTCTCCCTCCGTCCCCACGCTCTTTCTTTCCGTCTCCCTCCCTCTCCCTCAACATCGCTGTGGCTTGATCCATTTCATGTTTAGTGAAACTCCCCAAAGGCGAGCCAACGCCAGGCAACGAGACGCCGCAAATCTTTGATATCTTAAACAGAGGGCAGGGTGCCAATGTTCTCACCAGATAGGGAGCCGACTCGATAATCCAACAGAGGAACATTGCCCCTGAATCAAACAAAATGAATAAATAATCGAGGCTACAGACACACTTTCATACTTGCGGTGCGTGTCCGTGGAGGATTGGCTTACCAACACAAGTGATTAGTCTAGTCTGCCGGCAGAATCGTTTGCCTTCTGTGGCTCAGCCATTTACAGTATGATATAATACAGCGGACGGCTTGGATCCAGCCACACAGCCCAACAGCCCAATGGTCCACAGAGGTACAATTTATCAGTTCCCTCCCAACTAAACAAATCGCATTAGTCATCTTTACTCAATACCTCTGGTCTCACAATAAATACTGTACAGTAAATCTTCTGTGTGACAATCTATTCTTACTGCTTCAGTGCTTTAAAAGGGACATGATTGCTAATTTGGTACAGTTAAAACCACAGTAATTGTTTGTAACACCATTTTAATGAATTTACCTGAAGAAAAAAGCAAGTCTGCTTCCTGCTGTCAACTCTGTATTTTTGTATTTTTGATGATATGTTTTTGAGAGGCTTCTTCGTATCCCCGAGAGTGTTTCCCAGCAGTATGAACCATCCTATGGCAGTCAATCTATGTCACTTATATGCAGCCATAAAGAATGTGTGTTTGATGTTGTGGAGGCCTGCTGCTTTGGGTGGTTCATTTACTTTACAACAACAGGAGGTTCCAGAGGTTTCAGAGGAAGGAAATGCAGTTGCATTTTCTATATTTGCAAAAATACCCACGGCGTACATATGTAGTGGTGATAACCACTTTCTATTCAGATACATTTAGATTCTAATCTTATTCTAAACAATGCTGCAAACATGAACACTTTTTGGCATTTATCTCCAGTAACTTTGCATGTTGCTACACCCCGTCCTGCAGCCTTTCCCCATAAAAAAAGAATAATAAAACACCCGGTTTTCTGTAGATTTTTCTGTAGATAGTGTTTCTATGCCTGATGTTGCATTAATAAACAACCAAGCAGAGATAATATTTTTCAATCCCAAATCGATTTTCATAAGGTTGCATTCCTAATGTTTATTTTTCAGCAACCGTTCTCCTGTTTATACAATGGAGGGTATTAAAAGGGAGATTACATTTTACCGGCTGAATATAATACAAACACAAAATGAGACTTCTATTTTCAGGGGAAGCTGTGCATTGTCATTTATTTATGAGTTTTGTTCCTCTCCTTTCTCCTTCCTCACCCAGCAGTAAATATGGAAATGGTGTGTGTCTGTTTGTGTGTATTACATTCTCTGTGTGTGTGTGCATGGGTGTGTACGTGCATGTTTGAGTGCGAGTGTGTTTGCATGCACATGCTTGAGGCCTGTGTATACGTGTGTTTGTATTACACTGAATGCCATTCCAGTTAACACTTCTTCAGTTTGAACTGGAGGCCTGAGGGACGAAAGAGACCTACACAGCTCCATCAATAACACTCCCTTGTCCTGTTGTAGTACTCACTGTGAATCATATCCCCACAATCTCTCCACTCTTCCCCTTTCTCCCACCACTCTTCCCCTCTCTCTCACCACTCTTCCCCTCTCTCCCACAACTCTCTTCCTCTCTCTCGCCACTCTTCCCCTCTCTCCCACCACTCTCTTCCTCTCTCTCGCCACTCTTCCCCTCTCTCCCACCACTCTCTTCCTCTCTCTCACCACTCTTCCTCTCTCTCCCACCACTCTCTTCCTCTCTCTCGCCACTCTTCCCCTCTCTCCCACCACTCTTCCCCTCTCTCCCACCACTCTTCCCCTCTCTCCCACCACTCTCTTCCTCTCTCTCACCACTCTTCCCCTCTCTCCCACCACTCTCTTCCTCTCTCTCACCACTCTTCCTCTCTCTCCCACCACTCTCTTCCTCTCTCTCGCCACGCTTCCCCTCTGTCCAACCACTCTCTTCCTCTTCCCCTCTGTTCAACCACTCTCTTCCTCTCTCTCACCACTCTCTTCCTCTCTCTCCCACCACTCTCTTCCTCTCTCTCACCACTCTTCCTCTCTCTCCCACCACTCTCCTCCTCTCTCTCACCACTCTTCCCCTTTCTCCCACCACTCTCTTCCTCTCTCTCACACTCTTCCCCTCTCTCCCACCACTCTTCCCCTCTCTCCCACCACTCTCTTCCTCTCTCTCACCACTCTTCCTCTCTCTCCCAACACTCTCTTCCTCTCTCTCGCCCTCTTCCCCTCTCTCCCACCACTCTCTTCCTCTCTCTCACCACTCTTCCTCTCTCTCCCAACACTCTCTTCCTCTCTCTCGCCACTCTTCCCCTCTCTCCCACCACTCTCTTCCTCTCTCTCGCCACTCTTCCCCTTTCTCCCACCACTCTTCCCCTCTCTCACCACTCTTCCCTCTCTCCCACAACTCTCTTCCTCTCGCTCGCCACTCTTCCCCTCTCTACCACCACTCTCTTCCTCTCTCTCACCACTCTTCCCCTCTGTCCAACTACTCTCTTCCTCTCTCTCCCACCACTCTTCCCCTCTCTCCCACCACTCTCTTCCTCTCTCTCGCCACTCTTCCCCTTTCTCCCACCACTCTTCCCCTCTCTCACCACTCTTCCCCTCTCTCCCACAACTCTCTTCCTCTCGCTCGCCACTCTTCCCCTCTCTACCACCACTCTCTTCCTCTCTCTCACCACTCTTCCCCTCTCTCCCACAACTCTCTTCCTCTCTCTCGCCACTCTTCCCCTCTCTCCCACCACTCTCTTCCTCTCTCTCACCACTCTTCCTCTCTCTCCCACCACTCTCTTCCTCTCTCTCGCCACTCTTCCCCTCTGTCCAACTACTCTCTTCCTCTCTCTCTCACCACTCTCTTCCCCTCTCTCCCACCACGCTCTTCCTCTCTCTCAGCACTCTTCCCCTCTCTCCCACCACTCTCTTCCTCTCTCACCACTCTTCCCTCTCTCCCACCACTCTCTTCCTCTCTCTCGCCACTCTTCCCCTCTGTTCAACCACTCTCTTCCTCTCTCTCACCACTCTCTTCCTCTCTCTCACCACTCTCTTCCTCTCTCCCACCACTCTTCCTCTCTCTCCCACCACTCTCCTCCTCTCTCTCGCCACTCTTCCCCTTTCTCCCACCACTCTCTTCCTCTCTCTCGCACTCTTCCCCTCTCTCCCACCACTCTTCCCCTCTCTCCCACCACTCTCTTCCTCTCTCTCACCACTCTTCCCCTCTCTCTCACCACTCTTTCCGTCTCTCCCACCACTCTCTTCCTCTCTCTCACCACTCTTCCCCTCTCTCTCACCACTCTTTCCCTCTCTCCCACCACTCTCTTCTCTCTCTCTCACCACTCTTCCCCTCTCTCCCACAACTCTCTTCGTCTCTCTCACGACTCTTCCCCTCTCTCCCACCACTCTCTCCCGCTCTCTCGCCACTCTCCCCTCTCTCTCCCTCTCTCCCACCACTCTTTCCCTCTCTCCCACCACTTTCTTCCTCTCTCTCACCACTCTTCCCCTCTCTCCCACCACTCTCTCTCGCCCTCTTCCCCTCTCTCCCACCACTATCTTCCTCTCTCTTGCCCTCTTCCCCTCTCTCCCACCACTCTCTTCCTCTCTCTCACCACTCTTCCCCTCTCTCCCACAACTCTCTTCATCTCTCTCATCCCTCTTCCTCTCTCTCTCTCTCGACACTCTCTCGTCACTCTTCCCCTCTCTCTCGCCACTCTTCCCCTCTCTCCCACCACTCTCTTCCTCTCTCTCGCCACTCTTCCTCTCTCTCACCACTCTTCCTCTCTCTCCCACCACTCTCTTCCTCTCTCTCGCCACTCTTCCCCTCTGTCCAACTACTCTCTTCCTCTCTCTCTCACCACTCTCTTCCCCTCTCTCCCACCACGCTCTTCCTCTCTCTCAGCACTCTTCCCCTCTCTCCCACCACTCTCTTCCTCTCTCACCACTCTTCCTCTCTCTCCCACCACTCTCTTCCTCTCTCTCGCCACTCTTCCCCTCTGTTCAACCCTCTCTTCCTCTCTCTCACCACTCTCTTCCTCTCTCTCACCACTCTCTTCCTCTCTCCCACCACTCTTCCTCTCTCTCCCACCACTCTCCTCCTCTCTCTCGCCCTCTTCCCCTTTCTCCCACCACTCTCTTCCTCTCTCTCACTCTTCCCCTCTCTCCCACCACTCTTCCCCTCTCTCCCACCACTCTCTTCCTCTCTCTCACCACTCTTCCCCTCTCTCTCACCACTCTTTCCGTCTCTCCCACCACTCTCTTCCTCTCTCTCACCACTCTTCCCCTCTCTCTCACCACTCTTTCCCTCTCTCCCACCACTCTCTTCCTCTCTCTCACCACTCTTCCCCTCTCTCCCACAACTCTCTTCGTCTCTCTCACGACTCTTCCCCTCTCTCCCACCACTCTCTCCCGCTCTCTCGCCCTCTCCCCTCTCTCTCCCTCTCTCCCACCACTCTTTCCCTCTCTCCCACCACTTTCTTCCTCTCTCTCACCACTCTTCCCCTCTCTCCCACCACTATCTTCCTCTCTCTCGCCACTCTTCCCCTCTCTCCCACCACTATCTTCCTCTCTCTTGCCACTCTTCCCCTCTCTCCCACCACTCTCTTCCTCTCTCAACACTCTCTCCCTCTCTCCTACCACTCTCTTCCTCTCTCTCACCACTCTTCCCCTCTCTCCCACAACTCTCTTCATCTCTCTCATCCCTCTTCCTCTCTCTCCCACCACTCTCTCGACACTCTCTCGTCACTCTTCCCTCTCTCTCGCCACTCTTCCCCTCTCTCCCACCACTCTCTTCCTCTCTCTCGCCACTCTTCCCCTCTCTCCCACCACTCTCTCTCTCTCACCACTCTTCCCCTCTCTCCCACCACTCTCTCTCTCACCACTCTTCCCCTCTCTCCCACCACTCTCTTCCTCTCTCAACACTCTCTCCCTCTCTCCTACCACTCTCTTCCTCTCTCTCACCACTCTTCATCTCTCTCCCACCACTCTCTCCCTCTCTCTCGCCACTCTTCCCCTCTCTCTCGCCACTCTTCCCCTCTCTCCCGCCACTCTCTCCCTCTCTCCTATCACTCTCTTCCTCTCACCACTCTTCCCTCTCTCTCCTACCACTCTCTTCCTCTCTCCCACCACTCTTCCCCTCTCTCACGACTCTCTCCCACCACTCTCTCTTGCCACTCTTCCCCTCTCTCCAACCACTCTCTCCAACCACTCTCTCCCTCTCTCCCACCACTCTCTCCCTCTCTCTCGCCACTCTTTCCCTCACTACCTCCACTCTCTCCCTTTCTCTCACGACTCTCTCCCTCTCTCTCTCTCGCCACTCTTTCCCTCACTCCCTCCACTCTCTTCCTTTCTCCCACCACTCTTCCCCTCTCTCCTACCACTCTCTTCCTCTCTCTCACCACTCTTCCCCTCTCTCCCACAACTCTCTTCCTCTCTCTCACCACTTTCCCCTCTCTCCCACAACTCTCTTCCTCTCTCTCACCACTCTTCCCCTCTCTCTCACCACTCTTCCCCTCTCTCCCACCACTCTTCCTGTCTCTCCCACCACTCTCTCCCTCTCTCCCACCACTCTCTCCCTCTCTCCCGCCACTCTCTCCTCTCTCTCTCCACTCTCTCCCTCTCTCTCATGACTCTCTCCCTCTCTCCCACCACTCTTCCCCTCTCTCCCACCACTCTTCCCCTCTCTCCCACCACTCTTCCCCTCTCTCCCACCACTCTTCCCCTCTCTCCCACCACTCTTCCCCTCTCTCCCACCACTCTTCCCCTCTCTCCCACCACTCTTCCCCTCTCTCCCCCACCACTCTTCCCTCTCTCCCACCACTCTCTCCCTCTCTCCCACCACTCTCTCCCTCTCTCCCACCACTCTTCCCCTCTCTCCCACCACTCTTCCCCTCTCTCCCACCACTCTTCCCTCTCTCCCACCACTCTTCCCCTCTCTCCCACCACTCTCCCCCTCTCTCCCACCACTCTCTCCCCTCTCTCCCACCACTCTTCCCCTCTCTCCCTCCACTCTTCCCCTCTCTCCCACCACTCTTCCCCTCTCTCCCACCACTCTTCCCCTCTCTCCCACCACTCTCTCCCTCTCTCCCACCACTCTCTCCCTCTCTCTCCACTCTTCCCCTCTCTCCCACCACTCTTCCCCTCTCTCTCACGACTCTCTCCCTCTCTCTCTCCCACCCCTCTTCCCCTCTCTCCCACCACTCTCACCCTCTCTCCCACCACTCTCACCCTCTCTCCCACCACTCTTTCCCTCTCCTCTCGAAGGAGTCAGCCAGAAGTTTACTGCCACCATTACTGTCTGTCTCCATTACTCTGACATGTGGGAGGAGATGGATCATTTTGGTTGTTCCCAGAATCAACACACAGTAAAGAGAGTATGGGAAGGATATTAAAAAGAATATTAAATATTATGACCCATTGTTCCAAAAACCCTTACATGCCCCTTAAATTAGCCGTAGTCATGGTAGACAGTAGTCATAATGGCCGATTCAAACTTTGATATGTCTCTGTTTTCCTCCTTAACTCGGCAGAGTGCTGAAACAGCGTCTGATTCCTTTGTTATGGATTCAGAAGTCTAAGAAATTGTATCAGCCATAATAATGACCGCTCATCACAAAATCAAAAGTGAACCTGTATCAAAGTTCTTCCTTACAGTAAAAAGGTAATAAAATCATGGCTACTTTTCAATGATACATGAGAGTTTTACTGAAATCTTTGGTATTGATTTTTAAAATACAGCTTTTTGGAGTGATCTCTGGAATATAGCTTATTTGATGGTTCTCCTTTTTCCATCCCCTCTCTCTGTTTCTAAGGTATTTTAATTTGAATAGCTCACATTAGTTCTAATGGTGTTGCTGTGCTTGACTAGGGGCTCATCTCTATGCATAACAGGACAGAGTGTTGATAGAACTGTGATGTCTGGATGATAGTAGATAAGAGGTGTATGATCCATGTCCATCTTTTACTAATTAATAAGATGAATGTCCTCAAATCCTCTCTAAATTGTTCTCAACACAAACCAAAGAATGGAATCTTATTTTGTCAAATGTTTTTTATACCTTAGGAGTGGCCTAAAAATCTATAAAAACCTCTGCAGTCTTGATTTCCAGAAGGAATAGGAAAGCAAGCTGTACATGTCTTGTTCTACATTCTTGAATAAATATATCCATTTCATTTCATATATTTAGCATTGGTAATTTACTAAACTACAGATTTAAAGTAGCTTTCTCCTTTGAATGTGATCCCGCAAGTTGGGGCCAATCTCGAGGCAATATGGTCAGGTCTCATAGCAACAAAAATCAGGAATCAAATTTTTATTTGTGTTTTAGCAGCCTCGCCAGCAAATTACCAAAGCTAATTAGATGACATGAAATTAATATCTGAATTTAAGGATGGATAACAAGACATCAAATAAAATAACATATTATTTGTCACATGCTCCGAATAGGTAGACCTTACTGTGAAATGCTTACTTACAAGCCCTTAATGAACAGTGCAGAGTGGGAAAATATTTGCTAAATAAACTTAAGTGAAAAAGGTTACATAATAAAATAACAATAACGAGACAATATACATGGGGTACTCGTACCGAGTCAATGTGCAGGGGTACTCGTACCGAGACAATGTGCAGGGGTACTCGTACCGAGACAATGTGCAGGGGTACTCGTACCGAGACAATGTGCAGGGGTACTCGTACCGAGACAATGTGCAGGGGTACTCGTACCGAGTCAATGTGCAGGGGTACTCGTACCGAGTCAATGTGCAGGGGTACTCGTACCGAGTCAATGTGCAGGGGTACTCGTACCGAGTCAATGTGCAGGGGTACTCGTACCGAGTCAATGTGCAGGGGTACTCGTACAGAGTCAATGTGTGCCGAGTCAATGTGCAGGGGTACTCGTGCCGAGTCAATGTGCAGGGGTACTCGCACCGAGTCTGCAGGGAGTCAATGTGCAGGGGTACTCGTACCGAGTCAATGTGCAGGGGTACTCGTACCGAGACAATGTGCAGGGGTACTCGTACTCCGAGTCAATGTGCAGGGGTACTCGTACCGAGTCAATGTGCAGGGGTACTCGTACCGAGACAATGTGCAGGGGTACTCGTACTGAGTTAATGTGCAGGGGTACTCGTACCGAGTCAATGTGCAGGGGTACAGGTTAGTTGAGGTAATTGAGGTCATATGGCACTACCGTTCGAAGTTTTGGAGTCACTTAGAAATGTCCTTGTTTTTGAAAGAAAAGCACATTTTTTGTCCATTCAAATGACATCAAATTGATCAGAAAGACAGTGTAGACGTTGTTAATGTTGTAAATGACTTCTGTAGCTGGAAACAGCAGATTCTTTTTTGGAATATCTACATAGGTGTACAGAGGCCCATTATCAGCAACCATCGCTCCTGTGTTCCAATGGCATGTTGTGTTAGCTAATCCAAGTTCATCATTTTAAAAGGCTAATTGATCATTAGAAAACACTTTTGCAATTATGTTAGCATAGCTGAAAACTGTTGTTCTGATTAAAGAAGCAAGAAAACTGGCCTTCTTTAGACTAGTTGAGAATGTGGAGCATCAGCATTTGTGGGTTCTATTACAGAGGCAATGTGATGGGAGATTTGTACATGGTAAAAGGGATCTTGAAGAAGGAAGGCGATTACTCCATTTTGCAACGCCATGCCATACCCTGTGGACGGTGCTTAATTGGAGCCAATTTCCTCCTTCCTCCTCCAACAGGACAATGACCCAAAGCACAGCTCCAAACTATGCAAAAACTACTTAGGGAAGAAGCAGTGAGCTGGTATTCTGTCTACAATGGAGTGGCCAGCACAGTCACCGGATCGCAACCCTATTGAGCTATTGTGGGAGCAGCTTGATTATATGGTACGTAAGAAGTGCCCATCAAGCCAATCTAAATTGTGGTACGTGCTTCAGAAAGCATGGGGTGAAATCTCTTCAGATTACCTCAACAAATTGACAACTAGAATGCCAAAGGTCTGCAAGGCTGTAATTGTTGCAAATGATGAAAGCAAAGTTTGAAGGACACAATTATGATTTCAATTAAAAATCTTTATTTATAACCTTGTCAACGTCTTGACCATATTTCAGGACGACTGTGTGATCACACTCTCCGTAGCTGATGTGAGTAAGACCTTTAAAGGACCTTTAAAGGCTACGGAGAGTGTGATCACACAGTCGTCCTGAACAGCTCTTGCTCTCGTGTATGCATCAGCTTTGCTTGCCTCGAAGCGTGCATATGAGTGATTTAGCTCGTCTAGTAGGCTCGTATCACTGGGCAGCTCGCGACTGGGCTTCCCTTTGTAATCCGTAATAGTATGCAAGTCCTGCCGCAGCCGATGAGCGTCAGAGCTGGTGTAGTCGAATTCAGTCTTAGTTCTATATTGAACCCTTGCCTGTTTGATGGTTCGTCAGAGGTCATGGCACGATTTGTTATAAGCATCCGGATTAGTGTACAGCTGGCTAAGGAGTTCACCTTTCACCCTATCATTTGACAGAATGTCTGGGAATCAAGATTGCAGACAATTTATGGATTTGTGAAATAAATGGACACAACTTGAGGACGCTCCCAAGGTATAACGTGTTTGACAAAAATACCTCTTTACCAAGATTTGCCTTTGGCAATTAGACATTTAGTAAATAACAAACATCTGAAAATAATGGACACAAACGGGTATGATGACAAATACCAAGACGACAAATTCCAATCAGACAATCTGTGATACTCACACACAATATCAACACCAAACCATGTCCATGTGACAACAACTCTATCTTCCCCAGATACCTTATCGGTTCTCTAGTGAAACCCTGAGTGTCTTCATTCAAAATAGTCCTGCCACAACAGGATTTTAATGTTTTGTCCATAATGTTGCTTGATTGGTGGTTAGGCTATTAGCAGGACAAAAGTATGCTACATGAAAAATGGCGTACTGTTATTGTGGGTTTTCAGTGAATTTATGTAAATCACAAAGCTCATCTGCATTTAATGCGGTACAGGAAAGTTCTCGGCAAAAAAGAAGTGATCAAATTAAGATCCTACACCTATAGTACAGTCTCTCTCTCAGACCACAGTAATTCAAGCAAATACACGTATGTCTCAGAACGTGTTCAGGAATGATTCTGATTCACCTCCAGGTTAATTCAGCATCTAAACTGATCTGTCTCCTCTCATTTTAACAGTTCACGATGGTCTCTAGTGTAATGCACCTTATGTACGGGGGGCTTCATAAAGTAGCGCTCCGGTATATGAGAGAAAACAGAGTAAAGTAACCTCCATGATTTCCATATCCGCCTTTCCTCTTCACGGCTGTTGCTTGTTTTATTGCTGTCGTCAGCAAACTTTTATCATCATCAAAAGGCCTTGCTACTTCGCTTTCACTTTACTTTTTGATTTCCTCTCGCTCTCTCTCTCTCTCTCTCTCTCTGTCGCTACCACTCTCTCTCCCTCTCTCTTTCTCTGTGAGTTATGTTTGTGACAGTGTTAACACGGTGGGGCTGTAGAGCAAAGATTTCCTGCTCTGCGCTGGCTGATTAGAATATGGAAGCGGAGCGCGGCTCAGACCACTAGTCCACTCTGGCCTGGCAGTGTTAGCGGCTCCCGCCTCTACCTCCTCTGCCTCTCTCTCTCTGACTCCCCTCCATGAATTAGGCATGAGGGGCAGCAGCCCGCTCAGCTCCGCTCCGTGCTCCATGCCGAGACTAATACAGGCCTGTTTACGGGCACTCTGGGGCTTTGCCTGGCTAGAGGAGAAAACAAATCTCTCATTAGGAGGGTTTTACATCTACAAACACTACGGTCATCGTCAGAGACGGACGAGATGTTTATGCTTTGATATTTATTCTCTTTTTTATTTTATTTTCCAAAGTAGTAAATGGAGATGCTGGCCTTGGTTCTCTTCATGGGCTGAGTGAGTTATCAGACAAGTTATGGAAGGACAATGGTCAACGTATTCCAGGGGATGAATATTATGTACAAAAATGGATGGAAATTGAGATAATCTACAGCTATGAATTCTGATATACAGTGATGAACTGTGTATTGTATAGGTCACTAAACCACAGCCATAAAAGGAATGTATTGCATTGGTGTGTGAGGTCACACACACAGACGCACGCACGCGCACGCATGCATGCACATGTTTGTGCAGAAGTGTGTGTGTGCTTTATTTGTGGTGATAGTGTTTTAATGTGACACTGTATGAGTGGCCTTTGATAAACGTATCTCATTTTCAATCTCATATTTTTACTTGTAAATGAGAGCGAGCAGACCCGGCAAATCCACAATCAAAGTCGAAAGATTAATATGAGGGTACACTTTCCATAGCTACGGTAATTCACACACACTAGGTGTGACAAGTGCAGTGGATCCACTCAGCCAGAATGGAGTAATGCAATGTGGAACAGATTATTAAGTTCCTAGAGGATTTTCAAAAGTCCAAGTCTGCTATTCAACTTTTTTGTTGTTCTAGTTTTGTTGTTATTCTTTTAAAAAAGAAAGTATTTTTCCCTGGACATGTATTATTTTAAAAGGTAATGCACAGAAGTGTTATCGATGTCCACCACAACTTGAATGAGTCATTTCTAGTGTCATTCTCATATTTACATTGGCTAAATGGACTACAGTCCTTCATTCAAAAGGCCCACTACCCTTATCATCAGCTCATTTATTACAGGGACGACGTGTAAGTGTTCTCTCCTCTCCTATCCCTCCACTTTCCCTCTCCCCCTTTCACACATTCACTCACTCTCTCACTCAGGCTGTGAGATAGAATTACAGCAGTGAGTGAATTGTACGTTTCCGCAGTGCTGGATCATTAAACCACAATGCCAGGCTTTAGTAACTGTAGAGCGCCTGTTGACCCATCCTTAATAGATCTCCTAGTCTGAGGTTTGGTCGCTGTGACTTGTGCAAGCTATTTCCAGGAGACTTTCACAGTTCTGATACTGAAGGCTAATGTGTCTGACCACTGGCGGTCTTGTCAAGAAGAGCTCACACTCACACCAACTCACAACCACACAGACTTTAAACCTTGACCAAACCCTGCTGACCATCAGTAGACAACTTTCAGGTGTCAAAGCAAAGTAAGCTCTGCCAGAAAGCCATGTCTGTGCCTATTAGTCAAGTTAAGGATTGTGGTGGAGCTCGGAGCTTACTGGAAATCCCTGTATTTTCCTGCTTTTGTCCACCATCAAGTTGGGAAATTACTAATGTGCTAAAAGTGTGGGGTGGTAAAAATGACTGTTAGACAATCAAGGCATTCAATCATCCCTCCATTCTTTTAGAGTGTGGTTGTTTTTCGTCTGATGCAGTAACCATAGTGGCCTCTTTCTCTCCCTCTCCTGCCCATATTGAGTCTCTAAGAGAGAGTGACAGAGAGAGAAAGCAAGAGATGGAGAGATGGAGCGATAAAGAGAGAGAGAGAATAACTGTGTCCTCCTTCTCTTCTCTGAGCCCTAGAGTAATTAGTGTAGGAGAGGCTGCAGTAATCAATAGTCCACTTGTTGACCATAGTGAGGGCCCTTGTCTAGAGTGTAACAGAGTGCTGGTTCGGCCCCACAGAGTGGAGTGCTCTTTGTGTCTGAGGGAGAGGTTAGGGAGGGCCCGATGAGGAGATTGTCTCTCTGTGTGACACAGGGCAACAGGTGCATGTCCATTATGAAAGAGGGAAGAGAGGATATAGAAAGGACAGTTGATGTCCTTGTGATAGACTGAGAGACCATAATGTCCCCCATCAAGTCCAGGAAGAAGAATCATCTCCTTTTTGTCTTTATTTCATTGTATCCAAACTATAAGAGTGGAGAGAATGAATATCTGATTTTTCAAATCAGCAATAGAAAAAGTACAGGCATGGACAGCGTGATAAACTCTGATAGCAGAGTCCCTATAAATTACTGCTACTATAACTCTGGCAGAGAAATTAAGAATTAAAAGGGTACAAAAAAGTTTTTTTCTACTTCTGCTATGTCCGTACTGCACAATGTACAATAACTTGAATTTGGCGAGTGTTGGAGTGATGTAAAAATGACCTTTATTTTGGAGGTAATTGTGATGCCCTGAGCAAATGTCCGATTGCAATCTCTCTCTCTCTCTCGCTCTCTCTCTCTCTCTCTGTGTGGAGAGTTGCTGGTTCAGCAAGGTTTCCTCCTGCTCCTCAACACAGCAAGGTCCTCTCTTCCCTTCCTTCCCAAGGTGTCCTCTGGGCTGAGGCCCCCTTCCTTCCCAAGGTGTCCTCTGGGCTGAGGCCCCCTTCCTTTCAAGGCTCCCTCTTATAATGGAATCATTTCATACACTTCCCAAACGGATCTAGTGAAGGCAGCCTTGCAGCCCAGCTCTAATTCCAGCCTTATAAAGATCCCTCTCTGCCTCTCATTTCATAAGTCTTCCAGCAGAGATGAAGCTCCTACTCGATTAGATATGTCACTCCTCCCCTTCCCCTCTTCCTCTCACACAAAAGTACTCACTCACTGACAAGACCTAGGTGAGAGGAAAAGAGAGCGAGAGAGTCCGTTTAATTGCTATTCATGTGCAGGGGGAAAAGAAAAGGATGGAAACGGCTGGTGCACTTCACACGCCGGAGCGGAGGATGTGTGTTCCTTTTCTTTTTTCTGACATCTACAAAATCATGTTTCTTTCTTTAGAGAGGTGAACTGCAGCTGTATTCAGAGGGAGGGAGTGCTGTACGTACGGGAGAGAGGAAGGTCATTTCATCTCTAATATCTGTTAAGTGTCGGGTTGAGCTGTCAGTGTGTGTACGAGACCCCGGCTCTGGGACTAAATAAACACAGGAGGGAGCTAGTTAGTGTAATGGAACAGCGGGTGTGTTTGTGTGTTCTGGCCTCAGGGTGTTAGAGGGGGATAATGAAGAGGTTAGAATAGAGAATGAGGTTGGAGCTTGACAGCTTCAGCTACCAGACATCTGCCAGCGTTTTACATACTGTACATAAATGTCACAGGATAGCTTAGTGAGTTACTTAACACCAGTGGTTGTTCATTGAATCATTATTCTATTGCAGACAAGAGACACGTTTAGCCCTGTGTAATGTGTGCGTGTTACAGTTTTCTACCTTGAAGTGATGATTCTAATCCAACACAGTGAATACAAGATAACTTGATGAGGCTCAATCAGACTTTTTATTTCTTTTGATGCAAACTTGATTTCAACATTTTGACCCTTGACCCTATCCTTGACCTTGACACTCTCTGTAATTGAGAGGCAGTAGCCTCACGCCAGTCTCATTGAAATGTTGTGTCATTTGTGTCTGACGCCCCCTCTCCATCGTCCTTCCTGGTTCTTTGTGCTGTGGACAGGGGACTTCCCCCAGATGTGGAGGCTAGTGTGTCTAAACCATTGAGTTCTTTCACAATATTCACCTCAACCTCTCACAAGCCTTTAGATCAAAGCTGAAGCAGACTGACAACAAATCCTGTGTCCATGGCCCTGTCATTGTGGTAGTAAAAATACCCTACTAGGTCCTTTTTTGTGAGGATATTTATGTCCTTATGTTGTGTGAAATGTCTTTTTGATCTGAAAGAGCATGACAACTTTTTGGGGTTTTGACCACTGGAGAATTTTGGCTCATTTATTTAGTAGTAATGCATTTTTGTCTACAAATCACATTTGCTGTAACTTAATAATTTATTCAATATATTGTCATCTTCATGTTGAATTATTAGGCTACATGTTAACTCTCGTCTTCAGTCTCTCATTAACCTACTCCTTTGCTGCTTGTATGTATGCTACTGTTTATAATGCCCAAAGTGATAACAGATTTTCTCCATTGAGAAAGTGAAAAAATAAACACCACACATTCACACAAAATTCTCCTTTTGTCTGTGTTTTTTTTTTGTAAAATTCAATCATCTCCATTGAAGTCACGGCTACAAATGTCTTGTCGTGAGGAGGGGGATATTTCCATAGCGTCTAGTTCATTTCACTAGCGTGTACCGCATACACCTGAAGCCTCCCGCTCTGAAATCCTCTGTTGTCTTTTATTGTGTCACTATTTCATTTCATTTGAAATCCCACATATCCCACAGCCCTCTCTTCTCTCACAATGGACATGCAAATGACAGCAATCCTGCCAAGAAATTCAAAGTGCCTCGCTTCATACAAAAATACTGTTAAACATATCCCTTTGAGGGGGAAATACACTTCCATTCTCAACTCAACAGCTTTAAATAATTGAGTCAATGCAAGAATTTAAACTGGATTCATTTTGTATGCGGTACATGTATTTTTTGGGGGGAAGAAGTTCAACTATAATATTTGGCTGATGTCGAGTTGTGAGAATATCATTAGTGAATATACAGTGTATATATATATATATATACATAGTTTTTTTTTTATCTTGACGGTCAAACCCTCCCACACCTTGAGTTACCTCAACAGCCACAACCGCAGGGCGATCTATAACGTCTGGCAGGTCTAGGTTTCCCACGGTGATGCATAGGGGCAATTTTTAATTATTTATTTATTTTTCTGCTTGGACGCCAATAATTGTGAAACTTCAGCTAGTTTGTCTGCACTGGACACTGAAGCTGACCAGGCATCGCCTTTCCCCCCCAGGTTTGAATGTGCTGTGTACTTTGATAATAAATGGAGAGAGCTCAGGTGACCAGACTCTGCAGGAACACACAGGTAATGGAGAGGTGATACACTGATACTGAAACACCCACTATCTGATCCTAAAATGTTAAAACGTACTTTAGGGAAGGAACGTGTTACCCAATCTGTTGTATTCATTCTGTAATTGCGGTGTCACAGTCACTGTGCTGGGGTCTCGTATTCCGGCACATTATTTAGCCACTAGGGCCAAGGGAGCCGAGGGTTATTTTTGTCTGGTAGCTCATCCAAGGACAATGAGTCACAATTGTCCTGATTGTGGTGCTGAAGTGCAATAGGGCTAGAACCCCGCCATGGCTGCTTGCAGCTACATTCTCCTTGTCTCATAAGGACTGTTTTGAAGGATTGGGACGGTGAAACAGCAGTTAACATTTGATGATGGGGCATAAGTAGTGTAATCTGAATATCTAAGAAGTTTTTTGGGGCTATTTTCACAGGGCTGCAAATAACCCAGATCGCTTTTAATAACATTCTTTTATCATAAGTAACCTAGATCATTAAGCCAGAAATATCTTCTGTGGAGTTGATTGTCGGAGGCATAGCCAGAACATTGTTTTCCAGACCAATTTCCCTCGGATTTCAGTGCACTACTAAATGTTGAAGCAGTACAAACAAAACAACAGGGAAAATCCTGCTTTGCTTGTGTTTGTTTGTTGTATTTGGAGTTTGCACACAGATTAAACATGGTAAATGAATCTGTTAATTAAAGAGGTGTGTGTGAATGTAGGCGTTGCTTTATCCACTTGTTTGTCTCAGATGAAAGGAGCACATTTTGTATTGCACAGGCAGAAGGAGTGGGATCTTCCTCTGTGCATCATAGCTGCATGTTTACAATGCTCTCCCAAGGGGTTCCCCCTCTGTTGTTCTTCAGCCCATTTGCAAGAGGAGAATTAAAATAGCCCACCACTAGCAACCAGCTCAGGAAAAAAACTAATCCACGGACACACACTGAATATTGTCTATGACTAGAACCACTGGGCTTTGGTTTAGGCCTGTTGGGATACTGGGATACATACTAACTAACAGAGTTAACACACACACACACTGTTACGGCTCTCGTTGGTGGTAGGATGAAGAGTGGACCAAGGCGCAGCGTGGTAGGCATACATCGTCTTTTTATTGATGACAACAAAATAACAATGACAAAAAGACGAAAGCGAACAGTTCGGTCAGGCACAGACACTAAACAGAAAACAAGATTCCACAACATAATGGTGGAAATAAGGGCTGTCTAAGTATGATCCCCAATCAGAGACAATGATAGACAGCTGCCTCTGATTGGGAACCATACCCGGACAAAAACAAAGAAACAGAAAACATAGAATTTCACCCTGACCTAACCAAACATAGAGAATAATAAGGATCTCTACGGTCAGGGCGTGACACACACACTTCACATGTCAGAACAATGAAATGTTACACAGAACTGTGTGGCTTTGCACAAAGGTAAGGTACCTTTTCAATACAGTGGGTATTATAGCCTCTTAATTGTGTCAGTTTCATAACACTAATTCAGGGTAATCAAACCAACAGGCACTGGCACACCTATCTTCCTGCATAACAGTGTCTTCCCACTGTATTCTATAGCAGTCAGAAAGGAGATGGATCACAATCAATGGCAGTAGGCCTACACACATGTCGATTACACCTACATGCATCAAAAATAAGGACTCAGTGGTGAAGGATTACAGGGGACTCAGCTACAGTGTCATACAGTCGTTGGCCCCACATAAAGATATATGGCATGTTAAATAGTTGAATAAAGATTAAAAGAGATTGAAATAGTGAGCTTCCCCTGGAACACAACACATGATGCTCTGTCAGGCTGAGAGAGTGACTTTTATAATCAAAGCATATGCAAATTACAGGGATGTTATTAGACGTGGGGGACTATGTGTTCAAAGTGGCTGTGCTATATCCAAGCCTGCGCCGAATGAGCAAATCAGGGCAGGTTTAGTTAAAAGGTGGGCCTAACAGTAGATGTCACATGGTCACTACTGTTGTTTTCACCCGCTTCCTCTCTAATATTTCTCGTTTTGTTTTTCACCTGTTCTCCCTCTCTTTCTCTCTCTTTCTCTCTCTCCCTCTCTCTCCCTCTCTCTCTCTCCCTCTTTCTCTCTCTCTTTCTCTCTCTCTCTCTCCCTCTCTCTCCCTCTCTTTCTCGCTCTTTCTCTCTCCCTCTCTTTCTCGCTCTTTCTCTCTCTCACGCAGCGCACACACACACACGTACACTCTCAACAATCCTCTCACTGTGTAAGTGTGGGGTGAGATGTCTAGAGCTAAAGTGAAAAATCTACTGTGGTTAAGTAACTTTTGTTGGGGGGCTATCGTACAGAGTCTGTTCCCATGGCCTTCCCTCATAGCCCCCTCTACTTCCCTGACTCCTGGTTTAAAAACACAGCCATTTGGAGAGGCAAAATACACACACACTATGAATATTTATCAATGTGCCACCTCTGCAAGGTACACCACCCAAGCCGACGGAGGAGGAATCGATTTTTTGCAGTGTGTTTTACATTTCATTTGCCGCTTGCATTTTTCCCTTGTTCTCCTCCTCCTCCCTCCCTCCCTCCCTCCCTCCCTCCCTCCCTCCCTCCCTCCCCTCCCTCCCTCTCTTTCTCCCCATCTATGAATTTGCATAGAAATAATCTTTGGGTGCGGCATGTTCAGAGGGCGTCCAAAAGTTACCTAAGCGGGACCATGGGGACACGGAGAGAGAGTAGGGTGAAAGGCCTTACTGCATCAACAAATACCCCCTCTCCGGCTTTACCCACTCCTTCTTCATTTGCTTTTCTCCCTCTCTCTTTTCTGTCATCCAATTCCTTGTTTCATTTGCTTTCTGCCATCCAAATTTCAATTCCTTGTTTCATTTTTGTTGGCCAATACCTTGTTGTACATCTCAGCATCTCATGTATTTACTCCTGGGAATGTTACTGGAGCTTGTTATGCTTTATGCTCTCTCTCTCTCTCTCTCTGACACACACGGCAGGGCTAAATTGAATGGACCAGCATGGAGTAGGCCAATTACATCACTGCCCCAATTAAAATAAAACAACAGGACTCTTTCAAGTCATCCTACAGGGGAGAGGAAGAGAAAAAACACAATCAAGTCAGATCGTCATGATGTTCATTTTAATTAAAAAATTGGATTCGCAGCAATTAACTCCAAACTAGTCCCCTGTGGCTCAATGAATGGGGAGACGATTGGTTCTCTGTTTCTTAGCAACTCTCACAATGTATTCCATGACACGCTAATCCCGCTGTACCCAACACTCACTGTTCTGTCTTTTAACTGAATACTTGACTTAACTGAATTACTTTGACTTGGGCACTTCTGAAATGTAGCAGCCAGGCTTCCATATCAAAGGACAAATCATACTTTGTTTAATTCATCCCATTTATTTAGATCCATTTTCATTGCATTGTTGAAATGAGATGCAGGTCTGTAACCTCTGTGGAGTTTTCTGAAATACATGTTTTAGTTTGTAGTTGAACACCAATGGTCATCTCTGCAGTGGCACCAACATGTATTTCATGATATTATGTATAGCTGCTTGTCATGTTTTTGAAAGCCATTATAGGCCACACCATATGGAATGCACATCAACCAATACACACATGCATACAGTGGCAAGCAGGTTATTTAAAGTTGTGTTCCCAAATACACTTTAGCGGAGCAATTCATGTGGCATTCGTTCAGTGAGGTGCCAGCACCAGTCAAAAATGCACAAAATCAGCATCTAATTGTATCACACTGATTAATCTACGTTTGACTACTGGGTGTTATTGACCTCTGACTCTTATGGCTGGTTAAAGAAGCTACAGTATCTTCCAATTAAAAAAGCTTTACTCAAACTGCAACTAATATAGCACAGTTATTGGCCAAGGTTTTCCTATAGTAGGATTATCTTGTCCCATGCTTAGGATGGCCCTGTCTTGGCCTGGAAGTTTGACCAGAACACAGGACATCTTGTCCCACTGTCACGCCCTGACCTTAGAGAGCCTTATTATTTTCTATGTTTGGTTATGTCTGGGTGTGACTCGGGAGGGAAAGTCTATGTTTTCTATTTCTTTGTTTTTTTGCAGCGTGTGGTTCCCAATCAGAGGCAGCTGTCTATCGTTGTCTCTGATTGGGGATCATATATAAGTTGTCATTTTCCTTTTGGGCTTTGTGGGGTGTTATTTTCTGTGCAGTGTCTGTTTAGTGTCTGTTTAGTGTCTGTTTAGTGTCTGTTTAGTGTCTGTTTAGTGTCTGTTTAGTGTCTGTTTAGTGTCTGTTTAGTGTCTGTGCAGTGTCTGTGCAGTGTCTGTGCAGTGTCTGTGCAGTGTCTGTGCCTGACGGAACTGTTAATTTTTGTTTTAGTGTTTCTTATAAATAAATATCATGAACACTACACATGCTGCACTTTGGTCCACTCTTCCTTCCACCGACAACGAGCGTTACACCTACTTGGTGTACTGCCAGGTGTGTTGAAGTGTCTGTTTTGTTTTCATGACATGGTCAACTTCAAGAGACTAGAGAAACAGGACAAGGACAGATGAGATCCAAAACACACATGCACTCACACTGACACACTTTTACACTTTCATTCAATCAATGGTTCAAGGGTCAGAGGCCTTAGAAAAGCACTTTAGGAAAATGAGTCTTAGCTTGTACAGATGTCACTCAGTGATGACAGGTGCAGAGTGGGCCGTGTCAGGGACAGGTGAGAGGGACTTGGTTATTGTACTGTTCTCTGTCACACACTAAATTCTAGTGATTGGTTGATGTATTGATTGAAACAGTCACTTGTTTTTTTACTGTCAACCTTGAATCTCACCAGGAGTGATGCATTTATTTTTCTTAGCATGTGTGTTTACTTGCTTGTATGTGTGTTTGTGCGTACGTGTGTTTATGTGTAGCATGCATGCGTGTGTTTACTTGCTTGTATGTGTGTTTGTGCGTACGTGTGTTTATGTGTAGCATGCATGCGTGTGTTAATGTTTGTGTGTGAGTGTATTATGTTGAAGTGTGTGAGTGGCCCCTAACCTAGCCGGAGGGCCCGATCCTGGAGTATGGATTACCATAGCGATAGGAGGTGAGTCGTTAAGCCTCATGACTAATAGCCTGTCAGAGTGGCACTCAGCAACACTTGGTCACAAAGATCAACGTCTCTATACAGACCAGGCAGAAGGATCTCGCTCTCTCTAACCTACAATCCTCCTCCTAACGACTATGAGTCCTGTTCATTAGCACTGCACTTAATGTTCTATCAGTCTGCATCACAGAGAGAAGAAGAAACAACTTTCCACATAGGATTGGGCCGAGGGAATATGTTATTGGTATACACCGTGATGTGACTCCACATCCTTACAGGTGCAGTAGGAAACCCTGTGTGTTCCACACTTTTAGTCTACAGCCTTTTATGTAGACCTGGGAGATATACTGTAGGTGGAATTGAGCTAATTACTGATGTTGATTAATTAGCTCAGTTTTAATGTAATTAGTGAGAGTGTCTGGTTGGAGCTAAACCCTGCAATCCCTGCATCACTTCTTCCAGGCACAGGGATGTGTGGTAGATGGTTCCAGTCGTACTGCTCTGTATGTTTGAGGTGTGATTGTTACTACCACACTGCCTGCTGGGATAGACTACTGCAGATAAATCACACTAAACCCAAACTCGCAGAAGCTCGCTGACAAAGGAGATTAACCAGGGATGTAGAACACACACACACACACACACACATACATATATATATATATATATATATATATATTATATACACACATCTGGAGATGAGAACGATTCAGACCCCTCTTCTGTCTCCTTTTTCTTCCCTCATTCCCTCTTTCTTTGAGACAGGGGGGACTCAGATAAATATTCACTTATTAAAGCGTAACTGGAATTGACTGTGTCATGCATCAGCCTAATAGCTGAAAGCCCTGGTTCAATACAGCCGAGTTGGGGGAGAGGCTTTGCTAATGGAACAAGTGACGTGGTCGCAGCCCAAACGCCATTCATCAGACCGCAGACCGTTCGTTAGGGCCTACAAAGGCCTGCCATCCCACATACCCTGGCCCATCTATTAACCCCAGGCAATGGAGAAACCGCCGGATTATGGAAATAACACGTTCAGGAAAAGAGGACGCCGATAGGCCATCCATGTGGAAAAGATTGGTGTCAGGAGTGGCTTCTCAAATCTGTCTGCCGGAGTGAGACAGGCTCGTTTTTCTCTCTCAGAAGACAGACTGTAGTGCTGTACTGTAGGTGCTGTTGCGCCTGGAGAACCGAGGGTTGCATCAGAGGGAGAAACCTGGACCAGTGGTAATGCTGCTCAGTCTCTGGATATTAAATTCCTGCCCACCACTAATTAGGTGGTCCGACTGTGGTCGCCGTTTTCTGCATCATTGACCAAACAGAATGTTAGTTGCACCGATCTAATCTGATCGTTTTTTCTGATTGGAAATGCAGAGTGCCACTTCTCTTCTGAGATCACACTAAGACGCAGGGATGAGAAGTAGCAAGGTGAGGAAGAACAGGATGAGGAAGAGGAGGATGAGAGGAAAAAAGCAGGACAGAAGCCAGAGCAGGGTCTGGTGAGTTTCATGTCTCCATGGGTTTACATTCTAACCCCGAACATCACAGAGCAGCCTCTCTCTACTCTCTCAGCCCCCTGATCGTTACAGTTATGTGTTGCTCCAGAGAATAGTCTCTTCTGAATGGATGGACATTGAAGATATTGTCATAGATGTGTGTAACCAAAATGATTGTGTGTGTGCCTGTCTCCATGTGAGCACCAGTGGTTTCAGAATGATGCTATTCCTCAAATTTCCTGGCCTCTATTCCAAATAGCAGGCAACAGGCCGCTAATCCTGGCCTGCAGCTACAGTATGTTACAAAAACTGGAGATCCACTCCATTACTCTGCCCTCTAGCGCCTACTGTACCATATAACCCTCTGGCATCTGGCTACTGGGGTCATCCCTCTACTCCACTAACCTCCATGACACCACTGGCTGATTAGTTCTCTCATACTACCTCATTCGGAGAGAATGCCAGGACAGAGGAGCCAGACTTGGGGACAATAGAGTGATGTGGTGGTAGGGTGATCTGGGATGTGTGCCTTGGCTCTGTTAACCCTGTTGGCTCTGAGAACACAATAGGCCTGAGCCCTAACCCAGATCCCACACAGTCCCCGTGTGTGAGGGGATGTCACTAGCACCAATAGCGCCCAGTAGCAACAAAGACTGCATCCAGTCAGCAGTTTGATGGCTCACAAAGTGCCAGAAAGCCTAGCGGCCTGGTGGGGACTTCTGGTCACTATGGTCCACCAGGCGTCTGCTCAGCAACGGGTGTGTAGGCACAGGGAGGATGGGTGAACAGTCAAATATTGACGAGTGGATATTAGATAAGTGCACTGCAAATTCTGGAAGGGTTCAATTTGAGTGACCGCATTGCAGCCATAATGTAGTGCACACTATGCAGTGCTTCGCTCTAGAAAGAACCACATTGCATTCATCCATCTTTCCACTGGGCTTGTATATGCCAGCTGAGGACATGTACTGTGTCCTTACAAGTGGAGGTAAAGACATTGAACCTGATCGCTGCTGCACTCAGAGCCTTGGCATCCTAACCAAACACAACTCTTCTAACATTCTCAGTTTGTGGAGAGAAGAGAATATTCTCCCTCATCCTCCTCTTTTTCTTCCTCCTCTTCCTCCTCCACAGTTTGATGGATGTTAATAGCTTCCTCTCACTTTCATAATAGGTTTTGGTGCTGAAAGCGCCAAAAAGAAGAGCCCACTGATCTTTTTGCTACAGACAAAGTTCTCTAATTGCTCCAGTATGTTTGGACTGGTGACACATGCACCATTCAACACTGCTGTACAACACTGATAGAGGGGAGTTGACTGACTGGCAGACACTGGGAAATGAAAATGAAATGGCTCTTAGATAATGGTATGTTTATGAGGCGAGAATGATGATCTAGATTTGTAGTTGGGTTTGGAGCTTCAATAGGAGATGTGGGATAGAGGAGTATAATTGTAGACAGCAGGGGACACTGTCTCCCATGATGCAGGTAGAAAATGATGAGATGCCAATAGATTTATTAGAGATGCAGTGAGATTGGTAGATATTGTGTCTCTATGGGGTTCAAAGGTTTTTGGTTTAAGGGCGGTTTGTGTTTCATTCAACCGATATGCCCTGTGTACGATCTGTGGGGTGTGAACATTTGGACATGGAATTGGGATTGCATAAGATAATCATGTTATGAAAAACAGGGTTTCACCAGGTATGCTCCTTTTGGACACTGTGCTTCCGTTATGCTCCTATGCTTCTAGTATTGGCTTCAATATCATTTCAGTCTGGAATTTAAGTGGACTTCCAAGTTTTAAATCCACAGTAAATTTTAATTGAATATTCAAGTCATGTTCTGAATTCAAATGCCTCGCAATGGACTTGACTCCAATGGACCTTGTCTTTCTTCACTTCCCTTTCTCCAGCATCGGGGGTCCAGACTTATCCTGTCCATCAATCGATGTCTCCTGGCTCAATACAGACCCACGCCATGATGCCTCCCTTCAACGCCGACTCAACCGAGCATGTGAGGATCACACAAGGTCAGCGTGGCTATGAGCGATGGAGGGGAGGGGGTTGGGTCAGGTGAGCAGCAGGAAGTATCACTTTATCTGTTTTCCATTCATCCATCACCCCGGCGATGACTCTGACAGTCGTCAGGCAGGAAACCAGACAGCCAGGCAGCCAGTCAGCCATCCGCTGGTTTACTGGTAATACCTAAACATGACAAAGTCCAGAAGAAGAGCGGGAAAAAAGACTTGAAAAACGGAAACACAAGGTTCACCCACATTCAGCTTCCTTTCCCCCTCTCTCCAAGGCAACTTCCCCTTTGCTTTTATAGAGGTGATAATACGTCCTGGGGGAGAGATATTTGTGGGTGTAAATAAATCAGATTTCATAGCGTGTTTCTGACTGTGTATTGGAGTGCAGCGCTCTGTTTTAAAGGCTGTTGAGTGATTGAATGTGGAAATGCAGGGAAAGAGCTTAGAGGCCAGTAGATGTGCCAGACACAGCCAGAGTCTGGTTCTTATGGGGGGAAGTGGAGGGGAGGCTTGGAGCACCCAGCTCCCAACACCACACTTCCACTGGCAGGTGTGCTTTTTACTTACTGGTCCTGGAACTTGAAGTTGATGCTGAAAGACTTTCATGCTCGCACGCAGACACACACACATACGCACACACATTCAGCACCCTGTGGTTACCCGTGTTGGCAGGTCTGTGGAGGGGTTATTACGTAGATAAGGAGACAGACTAGCTGGCCCCTCTTAAATGTGCCTCTCAGCAGGAGAAAACAAACCCTTCTCTTTTTCAGTCCAGAACGTGAAATAGAACAAGACGCTGTAAATGACTGTAGTGAGAGAAGTGTGATTTTAGTTCACTGGTCCCGTTTGAGTCAAGCTTTTAGGTATTGTGGTTCTTGCCACTTCATCTTGTACCCGTCATACACACAGTCATGAAATCATTCACCAGGCATGTGTTGACCTTACAGTACCCAGAAAATAGGTGTTATGATCTGTAACTGTTATACAGGGCTGTACAGGGGCTATGGTAAGTATTATCAGAGGCTCATTTAGAATGACAGAAAATGAAAGATAAAACATCACTTCTGGACGTTATGGAGCTGGATACCTAATTAAAGTGTCCAGCCACACACTGTATTTTTACAGTAACGTTGTGTCTGTATGTAGGGATATTAAAGTTTGTCTTCATTCAGTTCAACTATATTTATTCAATACTGTGAACTGATTGACTGGGCAGAGGAATATCTCCTTTGGTATCATTTACTTCTGTCCCTTCTATTCACCATAATGGACTGAGATTACTGAATGAGAATCCATACTTGGTTGGAATGTTTCAGAGATTATTTTCTAATTTCTTCCTCACACACACACATGCAATGTACGCACAATCCTGACCCAGCTAGCCCTGGGACTAATTATCATCTTATGGAAATGTGTATATTTCTGTCTCCCTCCATATCCCTAATTATTTCTGTTTTTCCAATATCGACTGGGCTTTGATGTCCCAAAATCCTGTATTTAAATAGTGGAAGATTCCTATCCTCCCTGCCCTCTGAGGATTGTTCATGTAAAATACATGGAGCCAGAGTAGGTATTAGCAGGCCTCTGGGGGCTGGACATTGGATGATTCCTCTTCCTGCTCTCTGTCTTCCCCTCTCTGCCCCGGTCTGGTCCTCTGTGGGTTTCACTATGAAGCCTTTATGATGAGGGACTGGGGAAATGTAGTGTGTGATGTAAGTCTTTGATATAAGGGGATTTGTAATGTGTAAATGTATCTCTGCCTGATCTGTAGTCTAGCTACCTGAGGGATTGATCTGGAGTGGAGATAAATGATCGCTAGGACAAAAGTACATATGTGATTAATATACTGACTTTATTCCCAAACAGATCAACTGACAAGGTGATTCTCGATGGATTATGATTTTAATGTGGGTTTTGACTTCATCTAGTTTGGTTATGGTTTTATGGTTACAGTGAACACAGCACACACGCTATCCTTTAAAAACACTTGTGTAATGTATGCATGATGATTGCTTTTTATATGAATCATAAGGGAATCATGTCTCTTAGATGGATTAGGATGGGACTTTTGGCTCATTGAAGATTAAAGTGTGTAAATAACACCGGCATCATCATGGGGCTGTTTCATCATATTAGAAGGGTTAAATGATGCTCTTCCAGATGGTGAGGTATAAAACTGGCCAAACATGTCAGTGGTGTGGGGCACGGATGTAGTATGTTTCCTATCTATTATACTAAGCAGAGTTGGATATTTTATCATATCCAGAAGTGTCAGGATTCCACCCTAAACGAGTGTGTGAAACCCATTTAGGAAGCACAAGACAAATCTCACATGATGACATGGAGTTTTTCTTTCTACGTAGAAACATGACATTTTCACCATTTGATCCAATCCAACTCCTCTGCTATGTAGGTTGCATGGATGCATAGATCTAGAGCTACTAGAGATGTTTAGTCATCACTATGTGCACTTCTGGGTATCTGCCCCATTCTGACACATTGTCCCATCTCTAAAAAATGACTGTGTAACACCATCATCATGTATTTTCAAATAGAAGAGCTATGGCTACCTGCTCTCTCATCCTCCATTTCATTAATGGTGAGCTGTCAGGCGAGGGTTGCTCTGTATATTTGCATATTAAACAGCCAGGGAGGGAGATGCCCACTTTATTATGGTCTGGTATAAATCAGACGAAAGCATCTCTCCTCCCTCCCTGTCTTTTTCTCCTCCTCCTACTGTTCCACCTCTTCTTCCTAGACTGTCTTCTGCTTTCTTCTTGCCCCTCCTTTTGCTTCACTATAATCTCTGCTTCCTCCATCTCTTCTATCTCCTCCTACACTCCTCTGCCTTTTTCTCCTCTTGAACCTGAAGAAATGGCATGCAGGTCCCTGTTGGCCCTATCAGATCCCGAGTAGACATACACTACATTACCAAAAGTATATGGACACCTGCTCATCGAACATCTCATTCCAAAATCATGGGCGTTAATATGGAGTTGGTCCACTTTTCTGGGAAGGCTTGACAAGCTTTTTTTAATGTTAGAACATTGCTGCGGGGACTTGCTTCCATTCAGTCACAATAGCATTAGTGAGGTCGGCCACTGATATTGGGCGATTAGACGAATGTTGGGCGATTAGACTGATGTTGGGCGATTAGACAGATTCCCAAAGGTGTTCGATGGGGTTGAGGTCAGGGTTCTGTGCAGGTCAAGTTCTTCCACATCAATCGCAACAAACCATTTCGCTTTGTGCACGGAGGCATTGTCATGCTGAAACAGGAACAAATTGTTGCCACAAACTTGGAAGCACAGAATTGTGTCGAATGTCATAGTATGCTGTAGCGTTAAGAGAATTAAGGGGCTTAGCCCAAACAATGAAAAACAGCCCCAGACCATTATTTCTCATCCACCAAAATGTACAGTTGGCACTATGCATCGGGCAGGTAGCGTTTTCCTGGCATCCGCCAAACCCAGATCCGCCCGTCAGACTGCCAGATGGTGAAGCGTGATTCATCGTTTCTACTGCTCCAGAGTCGAATGGCTGCGAGCTTTACACCACTCCAGCCGATGCTTGGCATTGCGCATGGTGAAGTTAGGCTTGTGTGTGGATGCTCGGCCATGGAAACCAATTTCATGAAGCTCCCGGTGAACAGCTCTTGTGCTGACGTTGCTTCCAGAAGCAGTTTAGAAGTTGGTAGTGAGTGTTGCAACTGAGGACAGGCGATTTTTAGAATACGGCAGACAGTGGGAGGGTCGTCACACACGCTACTTACTTCAGCACTCGGCGGTCCTGTTCCGTGAGCTTGTGTGTCCTACCACTTCGCGGCTGAACCATTATTGCTCCTAGATGTTTCCACATAACAGAACTGACAGTTGACCGGGGCAGCTCTAGCAGGGCAGACATTTGACCAACTGACAGTTGACCGGGGCAGCTCTAGCAGGGCAGACATTTGACGAACTGACAGTTGACCGGGCAGCTCTAGCAGGGCAGACATTTGACCAACTGACTAGTTGGAAAGGTGTCATCCTATGACGGTGTCACGTTGAAAGTCACTGAACTCTTCAGTAAAGCCATTCTACTGCCAATGTTTGCTATGAAGATTGCATGGCGGTGTGCTCGAGTTTATACACCTGTCAGCAAAGGGTGTGTCTCTAATAGCCTAATCCTAATTTAAAGGGTGTCCACAGACTTCT
The DNA here is from genome assembly GCF_018296145.1 of Oncorhynchus tshawytscha. Taxonomy (NCBI): domain Eukaryota; kingdom Metazoa; phylum Chordata; class Actinopteri; order Salmoniformes; family Salmonidae; genus Oncorhynchus; species Oncorhynchus tshawytscha. The sequence goes on from NW_024609834.1 coordinate 2,561,338, forward strand.
GTATATATAGTGTGCCATAGACAGTGCATGCCATTGACACCAGTGCATCAGAGCTAAAACACTATATTTCAATGACAATGTACACTTGTCCATCCTACTCTTGCAACGACTCTCTCTTCTTTATTTCCCTTACAAAAGAAAGAATGAAAGAGCGTCACAGCTGTGCCGACCGGGCTGAGTTATGAGTACCAGGCCTGCAGTGATTAAGCAGTTGAAATTGAATCATAGAAGTTCTTGAGAAGGCCTCCGTTTATGACATGTTTTTCAGCTGCGTTTGTAGTCATTGCCATTGTCACAAAACCATGTCGCAGCAATCTTGTTTTCTCGATGTTGACTTTGGGAAGACTCGCTGCATTACCAAGAAAGGAAGACGGTTATCAGACAATTAAGGCTCAATGAACAGACTGCCAGGATGCTTTCATATCAACAGCTCCAGTCATGTAGCCATCACAATACACTCTGTCAGACAACAGTAGAACAGAGAACAAGAGGTTTGTTTCCTATGCTGAAATATTAGACATGACAGCTAGATTCATTCAAGGTGACTTAAAGGCCATTATCAAGACAAGTTATCTATCTGTTTCCTGCATTATGTTACTCCTGCACAGATCTCACAACAGAGGGGATTTTTATCAGAGCGGCTGCCGATTGTTTTAAACGTTACACTGTGTACAGACAGTATTTATCTGATAATGGCAAAGATCAGGCAGGACACCTTAGTGAAATACTGTGTATTCCTCCCATAGAGGTAGAACCCTTTTGGATGGTTGGTGGAACACCGTCTGCATTTGTGATTTGCCTATTTCTTCTCTTTCTTTAGCAAAATGTCCTAGAAAAACTGCTGTATACAGTGTACCATTGATCCCATCAGGTGTTCCTCTGCTTTTTCATCCCTCCTTTTTCGGAAGCATTATTTTTCTTTTGAAAAACAACACACACACACACACACACACACACACACACACACACACACACACACACACACACACACACACACACACACACACACACACACAGTTGTGTCAGAGCCCATGTGCGTGCGCATGTGTATGTCTATGTCTTGTGCGCATGCATGCATGTGTGTGTGTACCTCATGCCTCCAGTCTCTCAACCAAAATGGAACAGACAGATGTAACGAGGCTCTGTCTCTTTAAAAGGCGACTGCGCTTCCTGATTTTGCCTAATTTTTAAGATTGCTCATTAAGAAATGGTAGCGGCCACGATTGAAGCCAAATGAGAGTTGTCTTGGAGGTGTGGTTTGATGTGGGTGTGTTAGGTTCGCATATCATACCCTAGCAACAACATAGCCACTTCCTCAAAATAGTTTGTTTGGTGCAGTATTTCTCAAGTTAAGAAATGTGCATGAAAAACTAGTCAGTGAACTGCATACAGTCCATCGAGTCAGGAAAGTCTGGCTGTGCGCTCAGGACTGATTTCTGAGAACAGTAAGATGTTTACCACGCCATCATCTGCAAGCTGTCAATCTATCGTAAATGAAGCACAAGCTACACGCTGTTTATCAGTGCCTGAAATCACTAGCTGGCTAGCGAAGTTTGTCAATGAAGCTAGCAAGTAGTAGCTAGCAGGCCCATTCATTGAGCAGCCAGGGCACAATCGGCTTATCAAGTCACTGGTGAGTTGTGTGCTTCGGTGACATTTCGTTTTTTACAACTTTCTCAACATGTACTGCCAGAGAGTGTCTGTCTGGCAGTGTTTCATAGGGAATGTTACGAAACAGGTCACGGGGGGACACACGATGCTCTTGAATGGGTTTTGGAATATTGGCAAGTTGCAGTTGGGATCTGATCGTCTCAATTCTCATTTTGCCAAAAGTGGCAGACTGGAGTGATTGACACTATCATACACATCAGCAAGTGGCCACTCCATAAAGGGCTTAGGGCCAAGACTTATTTCAGCTTAACATTGGTGATGTGTTGTCTTATGTAAACAAGTCTGAGGCGCTGCTTAATGGACATGTCTGTCTCACTGTCTGGAGGTTCTGACTGCTATGATTGTATAGAGCACAGTACAGCTGCTTCTCTCGTGTTAGTGGGCACTGGGCAAGTGATCATAATCCATAATCCCAACCTTCCAATAAAACGTGACAAACTCGTTTACAAAACTCAGTTTTGGACGAGGCTGACTTTATGACCAAAATGATCCTTTTTACACTTTGTACTTGATTTTGACACGATAATTAACATTTCTGACTCATATCGATGCCACATAGGCCGTTTAAAACCAGATGGGTAGTTAGATCTAAGGGGTAGTTGACCTTTAAGAGAGTTCTTCCCATACTGGAGCAAAATAATATTCATCTGGACTGGTTGCTGCTTTCTTTTACTGTGGGTTGTCTCTGGGGAGTCTGGGACTCCTGGGCTTCATTAAAAAAAAGGCAGCAGTTTCATGTCTGAACACCCAGTTACTCTTCTGTTTGTTTTCAATAAAGAACAAATCGCTGAACCCTGGATAGAGGCCTGTGTGTGTGAGTGCGTGTATGTGTGTGTCTGTACACACACTTCCCACCCCTATGTGCTTGTAGCTACCTTGTTACCAAACCATATAAATGTCCACGGACCGCTGTAGCTAATGCTTTTATCTGATGAGGTGAATTCACGCACACATGCACATAACATCAGGTGGGTGTTTTATACACTCACATTGGCTTCATGCGGGTCTTCAAAACACCCATATTTCATGGTTTTACTTCAAACACACACACACACCACCACACTTCTACAGTGATAGTAAGAGTTCACAAATCTTGCACGGCTGCTGTGTTAAATGGATAGTTGCGTTGGCAGTGGTCCCCGGGCCGGGCTGGCCTTCAGCGTGCCTGATCAGGCATGGGCACTGTACTGTTTATTCCCTGGATCAGCTCCTGACAACCAAATTATCACCTCCATTTAAAAAAGAAAGAGAAAACAGGGGGAGAGGAGAAGAATAGATTCCTCATGTGAAGAAGAGAGAGGAGAGAGAGAGGGACACGGCCCAGAGTGGCTCTAATCATATCTTTAGGGCGATAATGATACTGACATGTTTTGTTATGGCCTGCGACACTGAGGCCTCCTATCCTCTCGCTGCATGGCAGGGCAGCTTGCTGATGAATTACAGAATTGTTTATGTTCTCTCTTTTTATCTTTCTATTTATCACTCTGTTTTTCTCTTTTTTCTTTCTCTTTCTACCATTTCTCTCCTCTCTCTTTCCCTCTCTCTCTTTCCTCCTCCCTATCCCCCCCCTCTCTCCCTCTCTCTTCATTGACTATCCAGCCAGTCCTGCTTGGTAAGGAGCAGGGAAGTTGCCCAGATGTAACAGTCACGGCCCACTGAAACTCCAACCGCTTCATTTCAGGAACCAAAGTGTTCCATATGGCTCCCCGCCTCTCCCATCCGTATCCCCAGGGCAGCCATCACAGACAGGGACACAGATAGAGATAAAGGATCTGATTTTCTGTCTTATTCTAGAATGTAAAGAAGCACGGCTCAAGATCATTTCACACTAATCTCCAAGTACTATGGTTCAGATGGAAAGAATGGAGTACCTGAGAAACTGGATCTAGGAAGTGGAACAACACAAAAGATTTATCAGGAGTGTAAGCTGGACTCGTTCTTTGGAGGTCCCAGGGTACAGGTGAAAGGGCCGCCTTATCTGGTTCACAGGGGCCAGGGCGTTGAGATTTAGGGCGAGAGGGGTCACAGAGCACTCCAGTGAGGTCCCAGACCTACATGCTTGATAAGAACAGGGACTCTGGCCAAATACTCTCCAAACAACAATGGTCCATAAATCACTGGCTGTATCCTCTCCGATTCCTTCACACACACACACACACACACACACACACACACACACACACACACACACACACACACACACACACACACACACACACACACACACACACACACACACACACACACACACACACACACTAATCTGATGAGTAGGTTACTGTACTCCAGGAACAGGCGGAGCTTCTGTTTTTTGGAACATTTTCCCATAGGCATCATTAACTACCCATCATGCATTAGGGTCCGCAGGGTCAGCGCCCCTGGAGCCATTGGTCCCTTCACCTCGCCTCTTCTGACCTTGTCTCACTGTACGGACAGGGGAAATAAATCAGACTTACTGTGGGGGAGCTAGGGGGTCCCATAAAACCCATGTCTTAGTATAAGAGCCCCTCTCTATCAAAACACAACTGTTTTCTCAATTCCACTTGGTCATACTGAACCAACAAACACCTAATTGTATAATATCTTAGGGTTTCCACCAAATTCATAATTTATAGTTCTATTTTGTTCCATGTCATAAGGAACCATGTGTCCATCTTCATACTTGCAACAGCTTCAACATTTCAATTTCCGCTTGGTTTCTATGGCTTTCATGGCCTCCATGTTTCCCCCTGTAGACGTGTTAGCGTCTAGCATTAGCAGCGCGGGGCTCGGAGGGTGTGTGTACCGTGCAGTGTGATGGGCCACAGAGCCTAGCTTATGCATGTTTAATGTTGTTGAACATGAACGCACAGTCAGCCGGCCATAAACAAGGCAGCTGGGACACATAAAAGGTCATAAAGCTGTCAGTGGAAATAGAGTGGCGCGTCCACCGTGCCAGTTTACCAACACAACACCTGTCCGGATTGCAAAGGAGATGTTGGGGAAGGAGAGAGGCCAATCGTGCATCTCAATAGTGTTAAGTGGTCTCCTTTTCCTGTCTCCTTTTTCTTGTCTCACACTGAAATTAAAACCTGGACAGGTAATACGATGGATTTCTTACAGGCATGACTCATATTGCCTCCTCCTGTCCTGTCTTGTTCCTGATGAATCAGTAATGTTAAGGAGTGAAACTGACACCGCTCCACTATAGTTAAAATGGTTACCAGCTACACCATGACACAAGAGCACCAATGGGTTGTGTTGACGTGAATAGTTTAATAGTTGAACTGGGTAATAAGTAGTATGTTACCCAATGCAGTATTTATTTAGCCTTTCTATTAGAATTTTTTTTTGTTCAATTATAAGCCTTGAATTTTACATTTTACATTTGGCTTTAATTGATTTATTTATGAATATCCAAGTCTCTATCTGTGGTGAAAAAAAGTTATTTTATAGAAAGGCGCCTTTTGTCATATTTCATCTGATCTTTATCTAACCCACTTGTGTGGGAGGACTTGAGAAAGTGCCCTAAACTGTGTGATCCTCACTTTGTGTCCGTTCCAGTGTGTGTTACCAAGTGCCCTGGGGCAAAAATAACACTCCCTTTGACATTATTCATTCCCCACCATTCCCCATTAGAGTATTATCTAGCATGTGAAAATCCACAGTCAGATAAGGGATACATGACCCCAATATTAGATTTCCTGCTATTGTAGAGCTCGACTAATTGATTGTAGTCTGTTTCTGGGTCTAGCCAAGATAGTGTTCTCACTCGTTTTTTTTTTTCATTCTCACTCTCTCTCTTTCTCTTTCTCTTTCTCTCTCTCTCTCTCTCCCTTGCTGTCTCTTTCTCTCTCATCATCACTTCTTTAATTTCACTATTATGCAGGATAAATATTAGTGGCATGTTCAGTACCATTGCAGATCATCCTGTTCTTGAAATTAAAATGCAAAGAAAGTATGGATAAGGACTTGTGCCTTGCAGGATATCACAGAGAAAGTATGGATAAGGACTTGTGCCTTGCAGGATATCACAGAGAAAGTATGGATAAGGACTTGTGCCTTGCAGGATATCACAGAGAAAGTATGGATAAGGACTTGTGCCTTGAAGGATATCACAGAGAAAGTATGGATAAGGAAGGATATCACAGAGAAAGTATGGATAAGGACTTGTGCCTTGCAGGATATCACAGAGAAAGTATGGATAAGGACTTGTGCCTTGCAGGATATCACAGAGAAAGTATGGATAGGAGGACTTGTGAAGGATATCACAGAGAAAGTATGGATAAGGACTTGTGCCTTGCAGGATATCACAGAGAAAGTATGGATAAGGACTTGTGCCTTGAAGGATATCACAGAGAAAGTATGGATAAGGACTTGTGCCTTGAAGGATATCACAGAGAAAGTATGGATAAGGACTTGTGCCTTGAAGGATATCACAGAGAAAGTATGGATAAGGACTTGTGCCTTGAAGGATATCACAGAGAAAGTATGGATAAGGACTTGTGCCTATGAAGGATATCACAGAGAAAGTATGGATAAGGACTTGTGCCTTGCAGGATATCACAGAGAAAGTATGGATAAGGACTTGTGCCTTGCAGGATATCACAGAGAAAGTATGGATAAGGACTTGTGCCTTGCAGGATATCACAGAGAAAGTATGGATAAGGACTTGTGCCTTGCAGGATATCACAGAGAAAGTATGGATAAGGACTTGTGCCTTGCAGGATATCACAGAGAAACTATGGATAAGGACTTGTGCCTGGCAGGATATCACAGAGAAAGTATGGATAAGGACTTGTGCCTTGCAGGATATCACAGAGAAAGATCAATCTGGATCTCTCTATTGTTAGCCAAAGAGATATTATCAGTTGCCAAGTATAAGTAGAGTCATTGTGTAGGTGGGGTTAAGGTTGATCTTAAACCTGGCCCCACATTTCCTTTTGGTGGTTCGTGGGAAACTGCAGGGCAGTCAGCCAAGTCAGTAGGGGCACTGTGTTGTGCAGTACACATTACACCAGCACACCAGCATCTCTTTTAGTCTAGAGTCATACTTCACAGCCAAAACTGTGATAAAAGACAATTATATTGCCGTGGAGAAGCTCTTGTTCTTTCCAAAGGGCTCCACTGCCCACGTGTGTGGTAAGGGACAGTTTTATTATAACTCAATGAATATTACATGAAGGTGAATTAATTCTCAACACGCATTTTCCCGGAGAGGGGCTTCTCCACTCTAATGCATTGAGCAGGATATTTCACCAGCCTTGGGTCTTTTGTTGGCCCTTCTTGTGTTGTGTGGATAGGGAGCCCTTTACCATTAACCCATTATAAAACACCAAACACCCTTGATCATTACATCATTTGACCAGTCTGAGTGTAAATGTCCTTTAACTTGTTTTCTGTTCACCTGAGGCGACCTGGAGGATTGTGTTTCTGTTTTGCTGCTAGCCTCAACAACAGTTGATTCCCAAAAGAATGTGGGCTGTGCATTCTTATGTGCTGCTTGTATTAATGACATTCTCATTGTTAAGTTCTCATTGTGCTCTGTACTATGAATTCTGTTTTTGTGTCAGGACTGAGAAGAGGATGGATGTTTAGGCTGAGTGTGAGGTCTTACAATAAGTCATCTTAGGAGATGAAGGACATGTTTTGCTCTTGTATTCCCCAGTCTCTCTTTTCTCTCTTTCTTTCTCTCTCTCTTAATTTCTCTCTCCTTACTGGCTCTCCCTCAGATCCCTGTACTGGAGACATTAGGCCAACCCCACATCTCCGTCTGTCTCTTTCCCCCTTCATCTCCCTCCCCCTCCTCCCCCCATTTCTCCCTGCCAATCTCTATTCTTTATGGCTTTGGCACTGATTTCATGGCCTTTGTGTCCACCGGTGAACACAGGTCTTTTTCTCTCTTTTGCATCTCTCCATGTTTCTGTCTTGAGGTTTGTAATCATGAGCACCAGAGCACAAGTGAAGCTATATCTGTCTGTTACCTCCCTCTTTTCACTCTACACTTTTGCTCTGGTGACACGTTGGTTGTCATCACCACCAACGGTGGCCAGGAGTTTTCACTCACCCTGTAACCTGGCATGGAAAACCCTGGGCCATATTTAAGCCTACAAACTCTAGCCATGATTGTCTTTTAAATAATCTCTTTGGCACGTTACTTCTTGTGCTGAGTCCAAAGAGAATGTTAATTCTCCGGCTGACACCATATAGAATGTTACTTCTCGTGCTGAGTCAATATAGAATGTTACTTCTCGTGCTGAGTCCATATAGAATGTTACTTCTCATGCTGAGTCCATATAGAATGTTACTTCTCACACTGAGTCCATATAGAATCTCACACTGAGTCCATATAGAATGTTACTTCTCGTGCTGAGTCCATATAGAATGTTACTTCTCACACTGAGTCCATATAGAATGTTACATCTCACACTGAGTCAATATAGAATGTTACTTCTCGTGCTGAGTCCATATAGAATGTTACTTCTCGTGCTGAGTCCATATAGAATGTTACTTCTCGTGCTGAGTCCATATAGAATGTTACTTCTCGTGCTGAGTCCATATAGAATGTTACTTCTCACACTGAGTTCATATATAATGTTACTTCTTGTGCTGAGTCCATATAGAATGTTACTTCTCACACTGAGTCCATATAGAATGTTACTTCTCGTGCTGAGTCCATATAGAATGTTACTTCTCGTGCTGAGTCCATATAGAATGTTACTTCTCATGCTGAGTCCATATAGAATGTTACTTCTCACACTGAGTCCATATAGAATGTTACTTCTCGTGCTGAGTCCATATAGAATGTTACTTCTCGTGCTGAGTCCATATAGAATGTTACTTCTCGTGCTGAGTCCATATAGAATGTTACTTCTCACACTGATTTCATATATAATGTTACTTCTCGTGCTGAGTCCATATAGAATGTTACTTCTCGTGCTGAGTCCATATAGAATATTACTTCTCGTGCTGAGTCCATATAGAATGTTACTTCTCGTGCTGAGTCCATATAGAATGTTACTTCTCACACTGATTTCATATATAATGTTACTTCTCGTGCTGAGTCATATAGAATGTTACTTCTCACACTGAGTTCATATATAATGTTACTTCTTGTGCTGAGTCCATATAGCATGTTACTTCTTGTACTGAGTCCATATAGAGTGTTGCTTCTCACACTGAGTTCATATATAATGTTACTTCTTGTGCTGAGTCCATATAGAATGTTACTTGTTGTGCTGAGTCCATATAGAATGTTACTTCTTGTACTGAGTCCATATAGAATGTTACTTCTCACACTGAGTTCATATATTATGTTACTTCTTGTGCTGAGTCCATATAGAATGTTACTTCTTGTGCTGAGTCCATATAGAATGTTACTTCTCGTGCTGAGTCCATATAGAATGTTACTTCTCACACTGAGTTCATATATAATGTTACTTCTTGTGCTGAGTCCATATAGAATGTTACTTCTCATGCTGAGTCCATATAGAATGTTACTTCTCGTGCTGAGTCCATATCGAATGTTACTTCTCGTGCTGAGTCCATATAGAATGTTACTTCTCGTGCTGAGTCCATATAGAATGTTACTTCTCACACTGAGTTCATATATAATGTTACTTCTTGTGCTGAGTCCATATAGAATGTTACTTCTCACAATGAGTCCATATAGAATGTTACTTCTCGTGCTGAGTCCATATAGAATGTTATGTTCTCGTGCTGAGTCCATATAGAATGTTACTTCTCATGCTGAGTCCATATAGAATGTTACTTCTCACACTGAGTCCATATAGAATGTTACTTCTCGTGCTGAGTCCATATAGAATATTACTTCTCGTGCTGAGTCCATATAGAATGTTACTTCTCGTGCTGAGTCCATATAGAATGTTACTTCTCACACTGATTTCATATATAATGTTACTTCTCGTGCTGAGTCCATATAGAATGTTACTTCTCGTGCTGAGTCCATATAGAATATTACTTCTCGTGCTGAGTCCATATAGAATGTTACTTCTCGTGCTGAGTCCATATAGAATGTTACTTCTCACACTGATTTCAAATATAATGTTACTTCTCGTGCTGAGTCCATTTAGAATGTTACTTCTCACACTGAGTTCATATATAATGTTACTTCTTGTGCTGAGTCCATATAGCATGTTACTTCTTGTACTGAGTCCATATAGAGTGTTGCTTCTCACACTGAGTTCATATATAATGTTACTTCTTGTGCTGAGTCCATATAGAATGTTACTTGTTGTGCTGAGTCCATATAGAATGTTACTTCTTGTACTGAGTCCATATAGAATGGTACTTCTCACACTGAGTTCATATATTATGTTACTTCTTGTGCTGAGTCCATATAGAATGTTACTTCTCACAATGAGTCCATGTAGAATGTTACTTCTCGTGCTGAGTCCATATAGAATGTTACTTCTCGTGCTGAGTCCATATAGAATGTTACTTCTCATGCTGAGTCCATATAGAATGTTACTTCTCACACTGATTTCATATAGAATGTTACTTCTCACACTGAGTCCATATAGAATGTTACTTCTCGTGCTGAGTCCACATAGAATATTACTTCTCGTGCTGAGTCCATATAGAATGTTACTTCTCGTGCTGAGTCCATATAGAATGTTACTTCTCACACTGATTTCATATATAATGTTACTTCTCGTGCTGAGTCCATATAGAATGTTACTTCTCGTGCTGAGTCCATATAGAATATTACTTCTCGTGCTGAGTCCATATAGAATGTTACTTCTCGTGCTGAGTCCATATAGAATGCTGAGTCCATATAGAATGTTACTTCTCACACTGATTTCATATATAATGTTACTTCTCGTGCTGAGTCCATTTAGAATGTTACTTCTCACACTGAGTTCATATATAATGTTACTTCTTGTGCTGAGTCCATATAGCATGTTACTTCTTGTACTGAGTCCATATAGAGTGTTGCTTCTCACACTGAGTTCATATATAATGTTACTTCTTGTGCTGAGTCCATATAGAATGTTACTTGTTGTGCTGAGTCCATATAGAATGTTACTTCTTGTGCTGAGTCCATATAGAATGTTACTTCTCACACTGAGTCCATATATAATGTTACTTCTTGTGCTGAGTCCATATATAATGTTACTTCTCTTGCTGAGTTCATATAGAATGTTACTTCTCGTGCTGAGTCCATATAGAATGTTACTTCTCACACTGAGTCCATATATAATGTTACTTCTTGTGCTGAGTCCATATAGAATGTTACTTCTTGTACTGAGTCCATATAGAATGTTACTTCTTGTGCTGAGTCCATATATAATGTTACTTCTCGTGCTGAGTCCATATATAATGTTACTTCTTGTGCTGAGTCCATATATAATGTTACTTCTCACACTGAGTCCATATATAATGTTACTTCTCGTACTGAGTCCATATATAATGTTACTTCTCACACTGAGTCCATATAGAATGTTACTTCTCGTGCTGAGTCCATATATAATGTTACTTCTCGTACTGAGTCCATATATAATGTTACTTCTTGTACTGAGTCCATATATAATGTTACTTCTCGTACTGAGTCCATATATAATGTTACTTCTCACACTGAGTCCATATATATAATGTTACTTCTCACACTGAGTCCATATAGAATGTTACTTCTCACACTGAGTCCATATATAATGTTACTTCTTGTGCTGAGTCCATATAGAATGTTACTTCTCGTGCTGAGTCCATATAGAATGTTACTTCTCGTGCTGAGTCCATATAGAATGTTACTTCTCGTGCTGAGTCCATATAGAATGTTACTTCTGTGCTGAGTCCATATAGAATGTTACTTCTCACACTGAGTCCATATAGAATGTTACTTCTCGTGCTGAGTCCATATAGAATGTTACTTCTCGTGCTGAGTCCATATAGAATGTTACTTCTCATGCTGAGTCCATATAGAATGTTACTTCTCACACTGATTTCATATATAATGTTACTTCTCGTGCTGAGTCCATATAGAATGTTACTTCTCGTGCTGAGTCCATATAGAATGTTACTTCTCGTGCTGAGTCCATATAGAATGTTACTTCTCGTGCTGAGTCCATATAGAATGTTACTTCTCACACTGATTTCATATATAATGTTACTTCTCGTGCTGAGTCCATATAGAATGTTACTTCTCACACTGATTTCATATATAATGTTACTTCTTGTGCTGAGTCCATATAGCATGTTACTTCTTGTACTGAGTCCATATAGAGTGTTGCTTCTCACACTGAGTTCATATATAATGTTACTTCTTGTGCTGAGTCCATATAGAATGTTACTTGTTGTGCTGAGTCCATATAGAATGTTACTTCTTGTACTGAGTCCATATAGAATGTTACTTCTCACACTGAGTTCATATATTATGTTACTTCTTGTGCTGAGTCCATATAGAATGTTACTTCTTGTGCTGAGTCCATATAGAATGTTACTTCTCGTGCTGAGTCCATATAGAATGTTACTTCTCACACTGAGTTCATATATAATGTTACTTCTTGTGCTGAGTCCATATAGAATGTTACTTCTCATGCTGAGTCCATATAGAATGTTACTTCTCGTGCTGAGTCCATATCGAATGTTACTTCTCGTGCTGAGTCCATATAGAATGTTACTTCTCGTGCTGAGTCCATATAGAATGTTACTTCTCACACTGAGTTCATATATAATGTTACTTCTTGTGCTGAGTCCATATAGAATGTTACTTCTCACAATGAGTCCATATAGAATGTTACTTCTCGTGCTGAGTCCATATAGAATGTTACTTCTCGTGCTGAGTCCATATAGAATGTTACTTCTCATGCTGAGTCCATATAGAATGTTACTTCTCACACTGAGTCCATATAGAATGTTACTTCTCGTGCTGAGTCCATATAGAATATTACTTCTCGTGCTGAGTCCATATAGAATGTTACTTCTCGTGCTGAGTCCATATAGAATGTTACTTCTCACACTGATTTCATATATAATGTTACTTCTCGTGCTGAGTCCATATAGAATGTTACTTCTCGTGCTGAGTCCATATAGAATATTACTTCTCGTGCTGAGTCCATATAGAATGTTACTTCTCGTGCTGAGTCCATATAGAATGTTACTTCTCACACTGATTTCAAATATAATGTTACTTCTCGTGCTGAGTCCATTTAGAATGTTACTTCTCACACTGAGTTCATATATAATGTTACTTCTTGTGCTGAGTCCATATAGCATGTTACTTCTTGTACTGAGTCCATATAGAGTGTTGCTTCTCACACTGAGTTCATATATAATGTTACTTCTTGTGCTGAGTCCATATAGAATGTTACTTGTTGTGCTGAGTCCATATAGAATGTTACTTCTTGTACTGAGTCCATATAGAATGTTACTTCTCACACTGAGTTCATATATTATGTTACTTCTTGTGCTGAGTCCATATAGAATGTTACTTCTCACAATGAGTCCATATAGAATGTTACTTCTCGTGCTGAGTCCATATAGAATGTTACTTCTCGTGCTGAGTCCATATAGAATGTTACTTCTCATGCTGAGTCCATATAGAATGTTACTTCTCACACTGATTTCATATAGAATGTTACTTCTCACACTGAGTCCATATAGAATGTTACTTCTCGTGCTGAGTCCATATAGAATATTACTTCTCGTGCTGAGTCCATATAGAATGTTACTTCTCATGCTGAGTCCATATAGAATGTTACTTCTCACACTGATTTCATATATAATGTTACTTCTCGTGCTGAGTCCATATAGAATGTTACTTCTCGTGCTGAGTCCATATAGAATATTACTTCTCGTGCTGAGTCCATATAGAATGTTACTTCTCGTGCTGAGTCCATATAGAATGTTACTTCTCACACTGATTTCATATATAATGTTACTTCTCGTGCTGAGTCCATTTAGAATGTTACTTCTCACACTGAGTTCATATATAATGTTACTTCTTGTGCTGAGTCCATATAGCATGTTACTTCTTGTACTGAGTCCATATAGAGTGTTGCTTCTCACACTGAGTTCATATATAATGTTACTTCTTGTGCTGAGTCCATATAGAATGTTACTTGTTGTGCTGAGTCCATATAGAATGTTACTTCTTGTACTGAGTCCATATAGAATGTTACTTCTCACACTGAGTTCATATATAATGTTACTTCTTGTGCTGAGTCCATATAGAATGTTACTTCTTGTGCTGAGTCCATATAGAATGTTACTTCTTGTGCTGAGTCCATATAGAATGTTACTTCTCACACTGAGTCCATATATAATGTTACTTCTTGTGCTGAGTCCATATATAATGTTACTTCTCTTGCTGAGTTCATATAGAATGTTACTTCTCGTGCTGAGTCCATATAGAATGTTACTTCTCACACTGAGTCCATATATAATGTTACTTCTTGTGCTGAGTCCATATAGAATGTTACTTCTCGTACTGAGTCCATATATAATGTTACTTCTCACACTGAGTCCATATAGAATGTTACTTCTCGTGCTGAGTCCATATATAATGTTACTTCTCGTACTGAGTCCATATATAATGTTACTTCTCACACTGAGTCCATATAGAATGTTACTTCTCACACTAAGTCCATATAGAATGTTACTTCTCGTACTGAGTCCATATAGAATGTTACATCTCACACTGAGTCAATATAGAATGTTACTTCTCGTGCTGAGTCCATATAGAGTGTTACTTCTCGTGCTGAGTCCATATAGAATGTTACTTCTCACACTGAGTCCATATAGAATGTTACTTCTCGTGCTGAGTCCATATAGAATGTTACTTCTCATGCTGAGTCCATATAGAATGTTACTTCTCATGCTGAGTCCATATAGAATGTTACTTCTCGTGCTGAGTCCATATAGAATGTTACTTCTCGTGCTGAGTCCATATAGAATGTTACTTCTCGTGCTGAGTCCATATAGAATGTTACTTCTCACACTGAGTTCATATATAATGTTACTTCTTGTGCTGAGTCCATATAGAATGTTACTTCTCACAATGAGTCCATATAGAATGTTACTTCTCGTGCTGAGTCCATATAGAATGTTACTTCTCGTGCTGAGTCCATATAGAATGTTACTTCTCATGCTGAGTCCATATAGAATGTTACTTCTCACACTGAGTCCATATAGAATGTTACTTCTCGTGCTGAGTCCATATAGAATATTACTTCTCGTGCTGAGTCCATATAGAATGTTACTTCTCGTGCTGAGTCCATATAGAATGTTACTTCTCACACTGATTTCATATATAATGTTACTTCTCGTGCTGAGTCCATATAGAATGTTACTTCTCGTGCTGAGTCCATATAGAATATTACTTCTCGTGCTGAGTCCATATAGAATGTTACTTCTCACACTGATTTCATATATAATGTTACTTCTCGTGCTGAGTCATATAGAATGTTACTTCTCACACTGAGTTCATATATAATGTTACTTCTTGTGCTGAGTCCATATAGCATGTTACTTCTTGTACTGAGTCCATATAGAGTGTTGCTTCTCACACTGAGTTCATATATAATGTTACTTCTTGTGCTGAGTCCATATAGAATGTTACTTGTTGTGCTGAGTCCATATAGAATGTTACTTCTTGTACTGAGTCCATATAGAATGTTACTTCTCACACTGAGTTCATATATTATGTTACTTCTTGTGCTGAGTCCATATAGAATGTTACTTCTTGTGCTGAGTCCATATAGAATGTTACTTCTCGTGCTGAGTCCATATAGAATGTTACTTCTCACACTGAGTTCATATATAATGTTACTTCTTGTGCTGAGTCCATATAGAATGTTACTTCTCATGCTGAGTCCATATAGAATGTTACTTCTCGTGCTGAGTCCATATCGAATGTTACTTCTCGTGCTGAGTCCATATAGAATGTTACTTCTCGTGCTGAGTCCATATAGAATGTTACTTCTCACACTGAGTTCATATATAATGTTACTTCTTGTGCTGAGTCCATATAGAATGTTACTTCTCATGCTGAGTCCATATAGAATGTTACTTCTCGTGCTGAGTCCATATAGAATGTTACTTCTCGTGCTGAGTCCATATAGAATGTTACTTCTCACACTGATTTCATATAGAATGTTACTTCTCACACTGAGTCCATATAGAATGTTACTTCTCGTGCTGAGTCCATATAGAATATTACTTCTCGTGCTGAGTCCATATAGAATGTTACTTCTCATGCTGAGTCCATATAGAATGTTACTTCTCACACTGATTTCATATATAATGTTACTTCTCGTGCTGAGTCCATATAGAATGTTACTTCTCGTGCTGAGTCCATATAGAATATTACTTCTCGTGCTGAGTCCATATAGAATGTTACTTCTCGTGCTGAGTCCATATAGAATGTTACTTCTCACACTGAGTTCATATATTATGTTACTTCTTGTGCTGAGTCCATATAGAATGTTACTTCTTGTGCTGAGTCCATATAGAATGTTACTTCTCGTGCTGAGTCCATATAGAATGTTACTTCTCACACTGAGTTCATATATAATGTTACTTCTTGTGCTGAGTCCATATAGAATGTTACTTCTCATGCTGAGTCCATATAGAATGTTACTTCTCACAATGAGTCCATATAGAATGTTACTTCTCGTGCTGAGTCCATATAGAATGTTACTTCTTGTGCTGAGTCCATATAGAATGTTACTTCTCATGCTGAGTCCATATAGAATGTTACTTCTCACACTGAGTTCATATAGAATGTTACTTTCACACTGAGTCCATATAGAATGTTACTTCTCGTGCTGAGTCCATATAGAATATTACTTCTCGTGCTGAGTCCATATAGAATGTTACTTCTCGTGCTGAGTCCATATAGAATGTTACTTCTCACACTGATTTCATATATAATGTTACTTCTCGTGCTGAGTCATATAGAATGTTACTTCTCACACTGAGTTCATATAGAATGTTACTTCTCACACTGAGTCCATATAGAATGTTACTTCTCGTGCTGAGTCCATATAGAATATTACTTCTCGTGCTGAGTCCATATAGAATGTTACTTCTTGTGCTGAGTCCATATAGAATGTTACTTCTCACAATGAGTCCATATAGAATGTTACTTCTCGTGCTGAGTCCATATAGAATGTTACTTCTCGTGCTGAGTCCATATAGAATGTTACTTCTCACACTGATTTCATATAGAATGTTACTTCTCACACTGAGTCCATATAGAATGTTACTTCTCGTGCTGAGTCCATATAGAATATTACTTCTCGTGCTGAGTCCATATAGAATGTTACTTCTCATGCTGAGTCCATATATGTTACTTCTCACACTGATTTCATATATAATGTTACTTCTCGTGCTGAGTCCATATAGAATGTTACTTCTGTGCTGAGTCCATATAGAATGTTACTTCTTGTGCTGAGTCCATATAGAATGTTACTTCTCGTGCTGAGTCCATATAGAATGTTACTTCTCACACTGAGTTCATATATTATGTTACTTCTTGTGCTGAGTCCATATAGAATGTTACTTCTTGTGCTGAGTCCATATAGAATGTTACTTCTCGTGCTGAGTCCATATAGAATGTTACTTCTCACACTGAGTTCATATATAATGTTACTTCTTGTGCTGAGTCCATATAGAATGACAATGAGTCCATTAGAATGTCACTGAGTCCATATAGAATGTTACTTCTTGTGCTGAGTCCATATAGAATGTTACTTCTCACTGAGTCCATATAGAATGTTACTTCTTGTGCTGAGTCCATATAGAATGTTACTTCTCACACTGATTTCATATAGAATGTTACTTCTCACACTGAGTCCATATAGAATGTTACTTCTCGTGCTGAGTCCATATAGAATGTTACTTCTCGTGCTGAGTCCATATAGAATGTTACTTCTCGTGCTGAGTCCATATAGAATGTTACTTCTCACACTGATTTCATATATAATGTTACTTCTCGTGCTGAGTCCATATAGAATGTTACTTCTCGTGCTGAGTCCATATAGAATGTTACTTCTCGTGCTGAGTCCATATAGAATGTTACTTCTCGTGCTGAGTCCATATAGAATGTTACTTCTCACACTGAGTCATATAGAATGTTACTTCTTGTGCTGAGTCCATATAGAATGTTACTTCTCGTGCTGAGTCCATAGAATGTTACTTCTCACTGAGTCCATATAGAATGTTACTTCTCGTGCTGAGTCCATATAGAATGTTACTTCTTGTGCTGAGTCCATATAGAATGTTACTTCTCACACTGAGTCCATATAGAATGTTACTTCTCGTGCTGAGTCCATATAGAATGTTACTTCTCGTGCTGAGTCCATATAGAATGTTACTTCTCGTGCTGAGTCCATATAGAATGTTACTTCTCACACTGAGAATGTTACTTCTCGTGCTGAGTCCATATAGAATGTTACTTCTCGTACTGAGTCCATATAGAATGTTACTTCTCGTGCTGAGTCCATATAGAATGTTACTTCTCACACTGATTTCATATATAATGTTACTTCTCGTGCTGAGTCATATAGAATGTTACTTCTCACACTGAGTTCATATATAATGTTACTTCTTGTGCTGAGTCCATATAGCATGTTACTTCTTGTACTGAGTCCATATAGAGTGTTGCTTCTCACACTGAGTTCATATATAATGTTACTTCTTGTGCTGAGTCCATATAGAATGTTACTTCTTGTACTGAGTCCATATAGAATGTTACTTCTCACACTGAGTTCATATATTATGTTACTTCTTGTGCTGAGTCCATATAGAATGTTACTTCTTGTGCTGAGTCCATATAGAATGTTACTTCTCGTGCTGAGTCCATATAGAATGTTACTTCTCACACTGAGTTCATATATAATGTTACTTCTTGTGCTGAGTCCATATAGAATGTTACTTCTCATGCTGAGTCCATATAGAATGTTACTTCTCGTGCTGAGTCCATATAGAATGTTACTTCTCGTGCTGAGTCCATATAGAATGTTACTTCTCACACTGAGTCCATATAGAATGTTACTTCTCACACTGAGTCCATATAGAATGTTACTTCTCGTGCTGAGTCCATATAGAATATTACTTCTCGTGCTGAGTCCATATAGAATGTTACTTCTCACAGTGAGTCCATATAGAATGTTACTTCTCACACTAAGTCCATATAGAATGTTACTTCTCGTACTGAGTCCATATAGAATGTTACATCTCACACTGAGTCAATATAGAATGTTACTTCTCGTGCTGAGTCCATATAGAGTGTTACTTCTCGTGCTGAGTCCATATAGAATGTTACTTCTCACACTGAGTCCATATAGAATGTTACTTCTCGTGCTGAGTCAATATAGAATGTTACTTCTTGTGCTGAGTCCATATAGAATGTTACTTCTCATATATAATGTTACTTCTTGTGCTGAGTCCACTGAATGTTCTGAGTCCATATAGAATGTTACTTCTTGTGCTGAGTCCATATAGAATGTTACTTCTCACACTGAGTCCATATAGAATGTTACTTCTTGTGCTGAGTCCATATAGAATGTTACTTCTCGTGCTGAGTCCATATAGAATGTTACTTCTCGTGCTGAGTCCATATAGAATGTTACTTCTCACACTGAGTTCATATAGAATGTTACTTCTTGTGCTGAGTCCATATAGAAATGTTGAGTCCATATAGAATGTTACTTCTCTGAGTGCTGAGTCCATATAGAATGTTACTTCTCGTGCTGAGTCCATATAGAATGTTACTTCTCACACTGAGTTCATATATAATGTTACTTCTTGTGCTGAGTCCATATAGAATGTTATGAGTCCATATAGAATGTTACTTCTCGTGCTGAGTCCATATAGAATGTTAGTCCTTCTCACACTGATTTCATATATAATGTTACTTCTCGTGCTGAGTCCTAGAATGTTACTTCTCACACTGAGTTCATATAGAATGTTACTTCTTGTGCTGAGTCCATATAGAATGTTACTTCTGTACTGAGTCCATATAGAATGTTACTTCTCACACTGAGTTCATATATAATGTTACTTCTTGTGCTGAGTCCATATAGAATGTTACTTCTTGTGCTGAGTCCATATAGAATGTTACTTCTTGTACTGAGTCCATATAGAATGTTACTTCTCACACTGAGTCCATATATTATGTTACTGAGTCCATATAGAATGTTACTTCTCGTGCTGAGTCCATATAGAATGTTACTTCTCGTGCTGAGTCCATATAGAATGTCCATATAGATGTTATGTGCTAGTCCATATAGAATGTTACTTCTCACACTGAGTTCATATAGAATGTTACTTCTTGTGCTGAGTCCATATAGAATGTTACTTCTTGTACTGAGTCCATATAGAATGTTACTTCTCACACTGAGTTCATATAGAATGTTACTTCTCACGTGCTGAGTCCATATAGAATGTTACTTCTTGTGCTGAGTCCATATAGAATGTTACTTCGTACTGAGTCCATATAGAATGTTACTTCTCACACTGAGTCCATATAGAATGTTACTTCTTGTGCTGAGTCCCATATAGTCCATATAGAATGTTACTTCTGTGCTGAGTCCATATAGAATGTTACTTCTCATGCTGAGTCCATATAGAATGTTACTTCTTGTGCTGAGTCCATATCGAATGTTACTTCTCGTGCTGAGTCCATATAGAATGTTACTTCTCGTGCTGAGTCCATATAGAATGTTACTTCTCACACTGAGTTCATATATAATGTTACTTCTTGTGCTGAGTCCATATAGAATGTTACTTCTCACAATGAGTCCATATAGAATGTTACTTCTCGTGCTGAGTCCATATAGAATGTTACTTCTCGTGCTGAGTCCATATAGAATGTTACTTCTCATGCTGAGTCCATATAGAATGTTACTTCTCACACTGATTTCATATAGAATGTTACTTCTCACACTGAGTCCATATAGAATGTTACTTCTCGTGCTGAGTCCATATAGAATGTTACTTGTGCTGAGTCCATATAGAATGTTACTTCTCGTGCTGAGTCCATATAGAATGTTACTTCTCACACTGATTTCATATATAATGTTACTTCTCGTGCTGAGTCCATATAGAATGTTACTTCTCGTGCTGAGAATGTTACTTCTCGTGCTGAGTCCATATAGAATGTTACTTCTCGTGCTGAGTCCATATAGAATGTTACTTCTCACACTGATTTCATATATAATGTTACTTCTTGTGCTGAGTCCATATAGAATGTTACTTCTCACACTGAGTTCATATAGAATGTTACTTCTTGTGCTGAGTCCATATAGCATGTTATGTACTGAGTCCATATAGAGTGTTGCTTCTCACACTGAGTTCATATATAATGTTACTTCTTGTGCTGAGTCCATATAGAATGTTACTTCTTGTGCTGAGTCCATATAGAATGTTACTTCTTGTGCTGAGTCCATATAGAATGTTACTTCTCACACTGAGTCCATATATAATGTTACTTCTTGTGCTGAGTCCATATATAATGTTACTTCTCTTGCTGAGTTCATATAGAATGTTACTTCTCGTGCTGAGTCCATATAGAATGTTACTTCTCACACTGAGTCCATATATAATGTTACTTCTTGTGCTGAGTCCATATAGAATGTTACTTCTTGTGCTGAGTCCATATATAATGTTACTTATTGTGCTGAGTCCATATAGAATGTTACACTGAGTCCATATAGAATGTTACTTCTTGTGCTGAGTCCATATAGAATGTTACTTCTTCATATAGAATGTTACTTCTTGCTGAGTCCATATAGAATGTTACTTCTCACACTATGTTACTTCTTGTGCTGAGTCCATATAGAATGTTTGTGCTGAGTCCATATAGAATGTTACTTCTCGTGCTGAGTCCATATAGAATGTTACTTCTCACACTGAGTTCATATATAATGTTACTTGCTGAGTCCATATAGAATGTGCTGAGTCCATATAGAATGTTACTTCTCGTGCTGAGTCCATATAGAATGTTACTTCTTGCTGAGTCCATATAGAATGTTACTTCTCGTGCTGAGTCCATATAGAATGTTACTTCTCACACTGAGTTCATATATAATGTTACTTCTTGTGCTGAGTCCATATAGAATGTTACTTCTTGTGCTGAGTCCATATAGAATGTTACTTCTCGTGCTGAGTCCATATAGAATGTTACTTCTCGTGCTGAGTCCATATAGAATGTTACTGATTTCATATAGAATGTGCTGAGTCCATAGAATGTTAGCTGAGTCCATATGAATATTACTTCTCGTGCTGAGTCCATATAGAGTGTTACTTCTCACACTGAGTTCATATATAATGTTACTTCTTGTGCTGAGTCCATATAGCATGTTACTTCTTGTACTGAGTCCATATAGAGTGTTGCTTCTCACACTGAGTTCATATATAATGTTACTTCTTGTGCTGAGTCCATATAGAATGTTACTTGTTGTGCTGAGTCCATATAGAATGTTACTTCTTGTACTGAGTCCATATAGAATGTTACTTCTCACACTGAGTTCATATATTATGTCACTTCTTGTGCTGAGTCCATATAGAATGTTACTTCTTGTGCTGAGTCCATATAGAATGTTACTTCTCGTGCTGAGTCCATATAGAATGTTACTTCTCACACTGAGTTCATATATAATGTTACTTCTTGTGCTGAGTCCATATAGAATGTTACTTCTCATGCTGAGTCCATATAGAATGTTACTTCTCGTGCTGAGTCCATATCGAATGTTACTTCTCGTGCTGAGTCCATATAGAATGTTACTTCTCGTGCTGAGTCCATATAGAATGTTACTTCTCACACTGAGTTCATATATAATGTTACTTCTTGTGCTGAGTCCATATAGAATGTTACTTCTCACAATGAGTCCATATAGAATGTTACTTCTCGTGCTGAGTCCATATAGAATGTTACTTCTCGTGCTGAGTCCATATAGAATGTTACTTCTCACACTGATTTCATATAGAATGTTACTTCTCACACTGAGTCCATATAGAATGTTACTTCTCGTGCTGAGTCCATATAGAATATTACTTCTCGTGCTGAGTCCATATAGAATGTTACTTCTCACACTGATTTCATATATAATGTTACTTCTCGTGCTGAGTCCATATAGAATGTTACTTCTCGTGCTGAGTCCATATAGAATATTACTTCTCACACTGATTTCATATATAATGTTACTTCTCGTGCTGAGTCCATATAGAATGTTACTTCTCATGCTGAGTCCATATAGAATGTTACTTCTCACACTGATTTCATATATAATGTTACTTCTCGTGCTGAGTCCATTTAGAATGTTACTTCTCACACTGAGTTCATATATAATGTTACTTCTTGTGCTGAGTCCATATAGCATGTTACTTCTTGTACTGAGTCCATATAGAGTGTTGCTTCTCACACTGAGTTCATATATAATGTTACTTCTTGTGCTGAGTCCATATAGAATGTTACTTCTTGTACTGAGTCCATATAGAATGTTACTTCTCACACTGAGTTCATATATTATGTTACTTCTTGTGCTGAGTCCATATAGAATATTACTTCTCGTGCTGAGTCCATATAGAATGTTACTTCTCGTGCTGAGTCCATATAGAATGTTACTTCTCACACTGATTTCATATATAATGTTACTTCTTGTGCTGAGTCCATATAGCATGTTACTTCTTGTACTGAGTCCATATAGAGTGTTGCTTCTCACACTGAGTCCATATAGAATGTTACTTCTCGTGCTGAGTCCATATAGAATGTTACTTCTCGTGCTGAGTCCATATAGAATGTTACTTCTCACACTGAGTTCATATATAATGTTACTTCTTGTGCTGAGTCCATATAGAATGTTACTTCTCACAATGAGTCCATATAGAATGTTACTTCTCGTGCTGAGTCCATATAGAATGTTACTTCTCGTGCTGAGTCCATATAGAATGTTACTTCTCACACTGATTTCATATAGAATGTTACTTCTCACACTGAGTCCATATAGAATGTTACTTCTCGTGCTGAGTCCATATAGAATATTACTTCTCGTGCTGAGTCCATATAGAATGTTACTTCTCACACTGATTTCATATATAATGTTACTTCTCGTTGAGTCCATATAGAATGTTACTTCTCGTGCTGAGTCCATATAGAATGTTACTTCTCACACTGATTTCATATATAATGTTACTTCTCGTGCTGAGTCCATATAGAATGTTACTTCTCATGCTGAGTCCATATAGAATGTTACTTCTCACACTGATTTCATATATAATGTTACTTCTCGTGCTGAGTCCATTTAGAATGTTACTTCTCACACTGAGTTCATATATTATGTTACTTCTTGTGCTGAGTCCATATAGAATGTTACTTCTTGTGCTGAGTCCATATAGAATGTTACTTCTCACACTGAGTTCATATATAATGTTACTTCTTGTGCTGAGTCCATATAGAATGTTACTTCTCACACTGAGTCCATATAGAATGTTACTTCTTGTGCTGAGTCCATATAGAATGTTACTTCTCGTGCTGAGTCCATATAGAATGTTACTTCTTGTGCTGAGTCCATATAGAATGTGCTGAGTCCATATAGAATGTTACTTCTCGTGCTGAGTCCATATAGAATGTTACTTCTCGTGCTGAGTCCATATAGAATGTTACTTCTCGTGCTGAGTCCATATAGAATGTTACTTCTCACACTGAGTTCATATATAATGTTACTTCTCGTGCTGAGTCCATATAGAATGTTATGTTACTTCTCACACTGAGTTCATATATAATGTTACTTCTGTGCTGAGTCCATATAGAATGTTACTTCTTGTACTGAGTCCATATAGAATGTTACTTCTCACACTGAGTTCATATATAATGTTACTTCTTGTGCTGAGTCCATATAGAATGTTACTTCTCCATATAGAATGTTACTTCTTGTACTGAGTCCATATAGAATGTTACTTCTTGAGTTCATATATAATGTTCTTCTTGTGCTGAGTCCATATAGAATGTTACTTCTCGTGCTGAGTCCATATATAATGTTACTTCTTGTGCTGAGTCCATATATAATGTTACTTCTCACACTGAGTCCATATATAATGTTACTTCTCGTACTGAGTCCATATATAATGTTACTTCTCACACTGAGTCCATATAGAATGTTACTTCTCGTGCTGAGTCCATATATAATGTTACTTCTCGTACTGAGTCCATATATAATGTTACTTCTCACACTGAGTCCATATAGAATGTTACTTCTCACACTGATTTCATATATAATGTTACTTCTCGTGCTGAGTCATATAGAATGTTACTTCTGTGCTGAGTCCTGAGTCCATATAGAATGTTACTTCTCGTGCTGAGTCCATATAGAATGTTACTTCTCACACTGAGTGAATGTCCATCCATATAGAATGTTACTTCTCACACTGAGTTCATATATAATGTTACTTCTTGTGCTGAGTCCATATAGAATGTTACTTCTCACTGAGTCCATATAGAATGTTACTTCTCACACTGAGTCCATATATAATGTTACTTCTTGTGCTGAGTCCATATAGAATGTTACTGTGCTGAGTCCATATAGAATGTTACTTCTTGTACTGAGTCCATATAGAATGTTACTTCTCACACTGAGTCACTTCTTGTGCTGAGTCCATATAGAATGTTACTTCTGTGCTGAGTCCATATAGAATGTTACTTCTCGTGCTGAGTCCATATAGAATGTTACTTCTCACACTGAGTTCATATATAATGTTACTTCTTGTGCTGAGTCCATATAGAATGTTACTTCTGTGCTGAGTCCATATAGAATGTTACTTCTCGTGCTGAGTCCATATGAATGTTACTTCTCGTGCTGAGTCCATATAGAATGTTACTTCTCGTGCTGAGTCCATATAGAATGTTAGTTCATATATAATGTTCTTCTTGTGCTGAGTCCATATAGAATGTTACTTCTATGAGTCCATATAGAATGTTACTTCTGTGCTGAGTCCATATAGAATGTTACTTCTTCGTGCTGAGTCCATATAGAATGTTACTTCTCACACTGAGTTCATATAGAATGTTACTTCTCACACTGAGTCCATATAGAATGTTACTTCTCGTGCTGAGTCCATATAGAATATTACTTCTCGTGCTGAGTCCATATAGAATGTTACTTCTCACACTGATTTCATATATAATGTCGTGCTGAGTCCATATAGAATGTTACTTCTGTGCTGAGTCCATATAGATTTCATATATATGTTACTTCTCGTGCTGAGTCCATATAGAATGTTACTTCTCGTGCTGAGTCCATTTAGAATGTTACTTCTCACACTGATTTCATATATAATGTTACTTCTCGTGCTGAGTCCATTTAGAATGTTACTTCTCACACTGAGTTCATATATAATGTTACTTCTTGTGCTGAGTCCATATAGCATGTTACTTCTTGTACTGAGTCCATATAGAGTGTTGCTTCTCACACTGAGTTCATATATAATGTTACTTCTTGTGCTGAGTCCATATAGAATGTTACTTCTTGTACTGAGTCCATATAGAATGTTACTTCTTAGAATGTTACTGAGTCCATATAGAATGTTACTTCTCACACTGAGTTCATATATTATGTCACTTCTTGTGCTGAGTCCATATAGAATGTTACTTCTTGTGCTGAGTCCATATAGAATGTTACTTCTCGTGCTAGAAGTCCACTGAGTTCATATATAATGTTACTTCTTGTGCTGAGTCCATATAGAATGTTACTTCTCATGCTGAGTCCATATAGAATGTTACTTCTCGTGCTGAGTCCATATAGAATGTTACTTCTCGTGCTGAGTCCATATAGAATGTTACTTCTCGTGCTGAGTCCATATAGAATGTTACTTCTCACACTGAGTTCATATATAATGTTACTTGTGCTGAGTCCATATAGAATGTTACTTCTCACAATGAGTCCATATAGAATGTTACTTCTCGTGCTGAGTCCATATAGAATGTTACTTCTCGTGCTGAGTCCATATAGAATGTTACTTCTCACACTGATTTCATATAGAATGTTACTTCTCACACTGAGTCCATATAGAATGTTACTTCTCGTGCTGAGTCCATATAGAATATTACTTCTGTGCTGAGTCCATATAGAATGTTACTTCTCACACTGATTTCATATATAATGTTACTTCTCGTGCTGAGTCCATATAGAATGTTACTTCTCGTGCTGAGTCCATATAGAATATTACTTCTCACACTGAGTTCATATATAATGTTACTTCTCGTGCTGAGTCCATATAGAATGTTACTTCTCATGCTGAGTCCATATAGAATGTTACTTCTCACACTGATTTCATATATAATGTTACTTCTCGTGCTGAGTCCATTTAGAATGTTACTTCTCACACTGAGTTCATATATAATGTTACTTCTTGTGCTGAGTCCATATAGCATGTTACTTCTTGTACTGAGTCCATATAGAGTGTTGCTTCTCACACTGAGTTCATATATAATGTTACTTCTCACACTGAGTCCATATAGAATGTTACTTCTTGTGCTGAGTCCATATAGAATGTTACTTCACTGAGTCCATATAGAATGTTACTTCTCACACTGAGTCCATATAGAATGTTACTTCTTGTGCTGAGTCCATATAGAATGAGTCCATATGAGTCCATATAGAATGTTACTTCTCACACTGAGTCCATATAGAATCCATATAGAATGTTACTTCTCGTGCTGAGTCATATAGAATGTTACTTCTCACACTGAGTTCATATATAATGTTACTTCTTGTGCTGAGTCCATATAGAATGTTACTTCTTGTACTGAGTCCATATAGAGCTTCTCACACTGAGTTCATATATAATGTTACTTCTTGTGCTGAGTCCATATAGAATGTTACTTCTTGTGCTGAGTCCATATAGAATGTTACTTCTTGTACTGAGTCCATATAGAATGTCCATATAGAATGTTACTTCTTGTGCTGAGTCCATATAGAATGTTACTTCTCGTGCTGAGTCCATATAGAATGTTACTTCTCGTGCTGAGTCCATATAGAATGTTACTTCTCACACTGAGTTCATATATAATGTTACTTCTTGTGCTGAGTCCATATAGAATGTTACTTCTCATGCTGAGTCCATATCGAATGTTACTTCTCGTGCTGAGTCCATATAGAATGTTACTTCTCGTGCTGAGTCCATATAGAATGTTACTTCTCGTGCTGAGTCCATATAGAATGTTACTTCTCACACTGATTTCATATAGAATGTTACTTCTTGTGCTGAGTCCATATAGAATGTTACTTCTCACAATGAGTCCATATAGAATGTTACTTCTCGTGCTGAGTCCATATAGAATGTTACTTCTCGTGCTGAGTCCATATAGAATGTTACTTCTCACACTGATTTCATATAGAATGTTACTTCTCACACTGAGTCCATATAGAATGTTATAGTCCAATAGTTACTTCTCGTGCTGAGTCCATATAGAATGTTACTTCTCACACTGATTTCATATATAATGTTACTTCTCGTGCTGAGTCCATATAGAATGTTACTTCTCGTGCTGAGTCCATATAGAATGTTACTTCTCACACTGAGTCCATATATAATGTTACTTCTCGTGCTGAGTCCATATAGAATGTTACTTCTCATGCTGAGTCCATATAGAATGTTACTTCTCACACTGAGTCCATATATAATGTTACTTCTCGTGCTGAGTCCATTTAGAATGTTACTTCTCACACTGAGTTCATATATAATGTTACTTCTTGTGCTGAGTCCATATAGCATGTTACTTCTTGTACTGAGTCCATATAGAGTGTTGCTTCTCACACTGAGTTCATATATAATGTGTGCTGAGTCCATATAGAATGTTGAGTTCATATAGAATGTTACTTCTTGTGCTGAGTCCATATAGAATGTTACTTCTTGTGCTGAGTCCATATAGAATGTTACTTCTTGTACTGAGTCCATATAGAATGTTACTTCTCACACTGAGTTCATATATAATGTTACTTCTTGTGCTGAGTCCATATAGAATGTTACTTCTTGTGCTGAGTCCATATAGAATGTTACTTCTCGTGCTGAGTCCATATAGAATGTTACTTCTCACACTGAGTTCATATATAATGTTACTTCTTGTGCTGAGTCCATATAGAATGTTACTTCTGTGCTGAGTCCATATAGAATGTTACTTCTCGTGCTGAGTCCATATAGAATGTTACTTCTCGTGCTGAGTCCATATAGAATGTTACTTCTGTGCTGAGTCCATATAGAATGTTACTTCTCACACTGAGTCCATATAGAATGTTACTTCTTGTGCTGAGTCCATATAGAATGTTATGTTGAGTCCATATAGAATGTTACTTCTCGTGCTGAGTCCATATAGAATGTTACTTCTCACTGAGTCCATATAGAATGTTACTTCTCACACTGAGTCATATAGAATGTTTCACACTGAGTCCATATAGAATGTTACTTCTCGTGCTGAGTCCATATATAATGTTACTTCTCGTACTGAGTCCATATATAATGTTACTTCTCACACTGAGTCCATATAGAATGTTACTTCTCACACTAAGTCCATATAGAATGTTACTTCTCGTACTGAGTCCATATAGAATGTTACATCTCACACTGAGTCAATATAGAATGTTACTTCTCGTGCTGAGTCCATATAGAGTGTTACTTCTCGTGCTGAGTCCATATAGAATGTTACTTCTCACACTGAGTCCATATAGAATGTTACTTCTCGTGCTGAGTCCATATAGAATGTTACTTCTCACACTGAGTTCATATATAATGTTACTTCTTGTGCTGAGTCCATATAGAATGTTACTTCTTGTACTGAGTCCTGAGTCACACCATATAGAATGTTACTTCTTGTGCTGAGTCCATATAGAATGTTAGTCCATATACTTCACTGCTGAGTCCATATAGAATGTTACTTCTGTGCTGAGTCCATATAGAATGTTACTCCTCGTGCTGAGTCACACTGAGTTCATATATAATGTTACTTCTTGTGCTGAGTCCATATAGAATGTTACTTCTTGTGCTGAGTCCATATAGAATGTTACTTCTCGTGCTGAGTCCATATAGAATGTTACTTCTCGTGCTGAGTCCATATAGAATGTTACTTCTCGTGCTGAGTCCATATAGAATGTTACTTCTCACACTGAGTCCATATATAATGTTACTTCTTGTGCTGAGTCCATATAGAATGTTACTTCTCACTGAGTCCATATAGAATGTTACTTCTCGTGCTGAGTCCATATAGAATGTTACTTCTCGTGCTGAGTCCATATAGAATGTTACTTCTCATGCTGAGTCCATATAGAATGTTACTTCTCACACTGATTTCATATAGAATGTTACTTCTCACACTGAGTCCATATAGAATGTTACTTCTCGTGCTGAGTCCATATAGAATGTTACTTCTCGTGCTGAGTCCATATAGAATGTTACTTCTCGTGCTGAGTCCATATAGAATGTTACTTCTCACACTGAGTTCATATATAATGTTACTTCTCGTGCTGAGTCCATATAGAATGTTACTTCTCGTGCTGAGTCCATATAGAATGTTACTTCTCGTGCTGAGTCCATATAGAATGTTACTTCTCGTGCTGAGTCCATATAGAATGTTACTTCTCACACTGATTTCATATATAATGTTACTTCTCGTGCTGAGTCCATTTAGAATGTTACTTCTCACACTGAGTTCATATATAATGTTACTTCTTGTGCTGAGTCCATATAGCATGTTACTTCTTGTACTGAGTCCATATAGAGTGTTACTTCTCACACTGAGTTCATATATAATGTTACTTCTTGTGCTGAGTCCATATAGAATGTTACTTCTTGTGCTGAGTCCATATAGAATGTTACTTCTTGTACTGAGTCCATATAGAATGTTACTTCTCACACTGAGTTCATATATTATGTTACTTCTTGTGCTGAGTCCATATAGAATATTACTTCTCGTGCTGAGTCCATATAGAATGTTACTTCTCGTGCTGAGTCCATATAGAATGTTACTTCTCACACTGATTTCATACATAATGTTACTTCTCGTGCTGAGTCCATATAGAGTGTTGCTTCTCACACTGAGTTCATATATAATGTTACTTCTTGTGCTGAGTCCATATAGAATGTTACTTCTTGTACTGAGTCCATATAGAATGTTACTTCTCACACTGAGTTCATATATTATGTTACTTCTTGTGCTGAGTCCATATAGAATATTACTTCTCGTGCTGAGTCCATATAGAATGTTACTTCTTGTACTGAGTCCATATAGAATGTTACTTCTCACACTGAGTCCTGAGTCCATATAGAATGTTGTGCTGAGTCCATATAGAATGTTACTTCTGTGCTGAGTCCATATAGAATGTTACTTCTCACACTGAGTCCATATAGAATGTTACTTCTTGTGCTGAGTCCATATAGAATGTTACTTCTGAGTCCATATAGAATGTTACTGAGTCCATATAGAATGTTACTGAGTCCATATAGAATGTAATGTTACTTCTGTGCTGAGTCCATATAGAATGTTACTTCTCACTGAGTTACTTCAACCATATAGAATGTTACTTCTCACTGAGTCCATATAGAATGTTACTTCTTGTGCTGAGTCCATATAATGTTACTTCTGTGCTGAGTCCATATAGAATGTTACTTCTTGCTGAGTCCATATAGAATGTTACATATCTCGTGCTGAGTCCATATAGAATGTTACTTCTCGTGCTGAGTCCATATAGAATGTTACTTCTCACACTGAGTCCATATAGAATGTTACTTCTCACACTGAGTTCATATAGAATGTTACTTCTTGTGCTGAGTCCATATAGAATGTTACTTCTCACAATGAGTCCATATAGAATGTTACTTCGTGCTGAGTCCATATAGAATGTTACTTCTCGTGCTGAGTCCATATAGAATGTTACTTCTTGTGCTGAGTCCATATAGAACTGATTTCATATAGAATGTTACTTCTCACACTGAGTCCATATAGAATGTTACTTCTCGTGCTGAGTCCATATAGAATATTACTTCTCGTGCTGAGTCCATATAGAATGTTACTTCTCGTGCTGAGTCCATATAGAATGTTACTTCTCACACTGATTTCATATATAATGTTACTTCTCGTGCTGAGTCCATATAGAATGTTATGAGTCCATATAGAATATTACTCACTGAGTCCATATAGAATGTTACTTCTTGTGCTGAGTCCATATAGAATGTTACTTCTCACACTGAGTCCATATAGAATGTTACTTCTCGTGCTGAGTCCATATAGAATGTTACTTCTCACACTGAGTCCATATATAATGTTACTTCTTGTGCTGAGTCCATATAGAATGTTACTTCTTGTACTGAGTCCATATAGAATGTTACTTTGTCACACTGAGTCCATATAGAATGTTACTTCTTGTGCTGAGTCCATATAGAATGTTACTTCTTGTGCTGAGTCCATATAGAATGTTACTTCTTGTGCTGAGTCCATATAGAATGTTACTTCTCACACTGAGTTCATATATAATGTTACTTCTTGTGCTGAGTCCATATAGAATGTTACTTCTGTGCTGAGTCCATATAGAATGTTACTTCTTGTGCTGAGTCCATATAGAATGTTACTTCTCACACTGAGTCCATATATAATGTTACTTCTGTGCTGAGTCCATATAGAATGTTACTTCTCACACTGAGTCCATATAGAATGTTACTTCTTGTGCTGAGTCTCATATAGAATGTTACTTGTGCTGAGTCCATATAGAATGTTACTTCTCACACTGAGTCCATATAGAATGTTACTTCTTGTGCTGAGTCCATATAGAATGTTATGTTAGTCCATATAGAATGTTACTTGTGCTGAGTCCATATAGAATGTTACTTCTCACACTGAGTTCATATAGAATGTTACTTCTTGTGCTGAGTCCATATAGAATGTTACTTCTCACTGAGTCCATATAGAATGTTACTTCTGTTACTGAGTCCATATAGAATGTTACTTCTCGTGCTGAGTCCATATATAATGTTACTCTTAATCAATGTACCATAAAAACAGAAAGAATGACAGAAACTAAAATCAATTCCTGCCATATGGATTTCACTCTGGGGTAATTCATTTCTCGTGCCTGTATACGATCATATGCGATCCCCCTCGCAAGCATCTTTTACATCTTTCAGTGTGGAGCATCTGCCGCGGATTTGAAACGGCGCTTAGGTAATCTTTGCACTACCGTAAATGTTTCCGAAAGAAACCCCAAAATTACAACCAGACGCCGAATACCCCGTGGAAGGAGGGAGCCCAATGTTTATGGAGCGGGGGCTGTATCATGAGTAGGCCTCGGTAAGTATCCAAGAAGACTTTTCAACACGTGGGTCAATAGCTTGCAGGTTAAATGACAGGAGAATGGCCGTTCATTTCCTTAGCAGATCCAGATGTTGGTGTATGACAAAACAGCACTCAGGTTTCTCTGACGTGTGCTAGGCGATTGTCTGTCAGTGTGTGTGTGTGTGTGTGTGTGTGTAAGGGAGAAAGTGTGTGTGTGTGTGTGTGTGTGTGTGTGTGTGGAAGGGAGAAAGTGTGTGTGTGTGTGTGTGTGTGTGTGTGTGTGTGTGTGTGTGTGTGTGTGTGTGTGTGTGTGTGTGTGTGTGTGTGTGTGTGTGTGTGTGTGTGTGTGTGTGTGTGTGTGAGTGTGTGTGTGTGTGTGTGTGTGTGTGTGTGTGTGTGTGTGTGTGTGTGTGGAAGGGAGAAAGTGTGTGTTTGTGTGTGTGTGTGGAAAGGAGAAAGTGTGTGTGTGTGTGTGTGTGTGAAGAGGTACACAGAGCGTATTCATCTGTGCATTTGTTTTGCATAACACGCCAATTGTTTTCCATGTGTTCGTCCAAGTTTCTTGGCAAAGCTAAACGCTACATGTTTCAAACCGCACATGGCCTCCAATACAATGCCCATTTGCTCATAATGGCAATAGATGACTTTATTGTATTTTGTTTATGATCGTCATTGATCTCTCTCCCTCTGCTCCATGCTCTACACAATGTCATTTCCACCACTCAGATACACATCCATTTACCTCTCCAGTCCTTTTCAATAAAACTGAGCCGTTCTCCCAGCTGCAAAACAGATCCTTGAAATTCTATTTGAAATGTCAGCGGGAAACATTTCCACGATGAAGAATGTGTGTAGACAGGCATGAAATAACATGGTTTAGATATATCATGTTCCACTAAAATGACATCAGACATGACTGTCCTTTGCTCTTGAGCTAAGTGACTACATTGCATGACTTTTGTTCTGATAGTATCGGCTCACAAAGAATTTAACAACAAGTCTCACTATGGTAAGACCAATGAAAACAAACGTCATGTCAATAACGGCAATCAAATCTCTCTAGAGCGTGTTTGAGCTGGACCGTACAGTGAGTGCACACGTGTGTGAGCGTGGGCGATTTTGTGTGTGCGCATGTGTGTACAGTATGCGTGCACGTGTATGTGTGTGTACATCCGCAAGTGTGTGTGTGTGTGTGTGTGTGCGCGCTGGGTCACTGCCTCCTGTTCATTATATTTTCATGAGGCATGCAGTACAAATGGGACCAAAGCCCCTCTTGGCCCCTCAATCCCCCTCACCCCTCAACCTCCAGCCCCCCGTATTATGGCAGAGCGCTGCAGTCGTCCAACTCGGCAGTATTTCATTGCAAGATTCCTCTCTCCGGGCTTCCTGTTTGTTTTTCCAGATGCTTTCCCTGATCCCTGGTCTGTCCCTCTGTGTCGGCAGGGAAACGACACTAGGAGCGGAGCTGCAAAGAGGAGCTGGCCCACAACTTGGCTCCCTCAGAGGAAGGAGGAGAAAGCCCTCTGTGAATCATTATGGTGGAGCCAATGTGGAGCAGGGTTAACTGAATGGTCAGGGAATTGGTGTGTAGTGTCGTGTAGTGGCTATGTTGCGGAGGTATGGTACTGCTTGTATAGAGAGAGGACACCGGAGTTTACACATGCAATACTTCTCACCCTGGCAAGAGCTGGTGTGTGGCCATATCAAACTCCTTAACTCTTTTATTTGTATATATGTGTATATTCCCTGGGATTGCGTAGAATGCTTCTAGTCCCTTATACTGTAGCCTTCATGTTTTAGTTTTCTACATTGTTATGCGTCTTGTATGTATCATACATCCCACATATTCATAAAAGTTATTTGAATGGAATTGAACTGATATTGTATTTTCAAATAATTCAACCAGCACCTTAAAGGCTCAAGAGGATATATGACAATGCTCTCACCATTTGAAAAAACAATTGAAAAGGGCCTGCTGTCACGCCCTGACCTTAGAGATCCTTTTTATTCTCTATTTTTGTTAGGTCAGGGTGTGACTAGGGTGGGTTGTTTAGTTTTTTCATTTCTATGTTGGCCTGGTATGGTTCCCAATCAGAGGCAGCTGTCTATTGTTGTCTCTGATTGGGGATCATATTTAGGCAGCCTTTTCCCACTGGGTTTTTGCAGGATCTTGTCTTTGTATAGTTGCCTGCGAGCACTACATTGGCTTCACATTTCGTTTTGGCGCTTTATTGTTTTCTGTGAGTTGCATCAATTAAACATGTGGAACTCTATGCACGCTGCGCCTTGGTTCAGTTATTCTAACAACGATCGTAACAGAAGATCCCACCACCAATGGACCAAGCAGCGTGCCCAGGAGGAGCAGGGATCCTGGGCCTGGGAGGAAAGCCAGGAGTGGAGGTCATCCTGGACTTGGGAGGAAATAACGGCCGGAGACAAAAGGCTGCCATGGAAACAGGCGGAAGCAGCGAAGGAGGAACAACGACGACGCCAGGGTTCACAGCCAGGACGCAAGCCCAAAAGACAGCCCAAAAATGTTTTTTGGGGTGGGGCATATGGAGTGCTCGGCGGAGCCGAGGGGTGAACCACAGCTAGTCAGGGAGTCGCGTGAGGAACTCGGCTAAAGATTCCGGAGAAAGGTGTTGGCTTTGAGAGCGCTGCAGAGCGGGCGAGCTGAGGAGTGTGACACCAGTCCGATACTATCAGAACACTCATCTGGCCTCCAGTACGCCTCCCCAGTCCGGTACGTCCTGTGTCTCCTCCACGCAATCGCCCTGAGGTGTGTGTGTCACCGTTCCGGTAAAAATGTGCGACGGTTCTACGCACCGTGTCTCCAGTGTGCCTCCACAGCTCAGTGCGTCCTGTGCCAGCTCCCCACACTTGCCATGTGAAGGTTGTCATCTGTCCAGGACACGTTGTGCCAGCTCTACGCTCCAGGCCTCCGGAGCGTCTCCCCAGCCCGGTACTTCCTGTGCCGGCTCCACGCTCCAGGCCTCCTGAGCGTCTCCCCAGCCCGGTACTTCCTGTGCCGGCTCCATGCTCCAGGCCTCCTGTGCGTCTCCCCAGCCTGGTACTTCCTGTGCCGGCTCCACGCTCCAGGCCTCCTGTGCATCTTCCCAGCCTGGTACTTCCTATGCCGGCTCCACGCTCCAGGCCTCCTGTGCGTCTCCCCAGCCCGGTATGTCCTGTGCTGGCTCCACGCACCAGGCCTCCAGCGACGGTTTGCAGTCCAGAGCCTCCAGCGACGGTTCCCAGTCCGGAGCCTCCGGCGACGGTTCCCAGTCCGGAGTCCCAGTATTTTCAAATAATTCAACCAGCACCTTAAAGGCTCAAGAGGATATATGACAATGCACTCACCATTTGAAAAAACAATTGAAAAGGGCCTGCTGTCATGCCCTGACCTTAGAGATCCTTTTCATTCTCTATTTTCGTTAGGTCAGGGTGTGACTAGGATGGGTTGTCTAGTTTTTTCACTTCTATGTTGGCCTGGTATGGTTCCCAATCAGAGGCAGCTGTCTATTGTTGTCTCTGATTGGGGATCATATTTAGGCAGCCTTTTCCCACTGGGTTTTTGCGGGATCTTGTCTTTGTATAGTTGCCTGCGAGCACTACATTGGCTTCACATTTCGTTTTGGCGCTTTATTGTTTTCTGTGAGTTTCATCAATTAAACATGTGGAACTCTATGCACGCTGCGCCTTGGACCAGTTATTCTATCAACTATCGTGACACCTGCTTACTTGAAAGTGTATTGATGTTTCTAAGAAATCCAGCTTTTGAGCTTTGTTCTCTACAGGATCAACATGGTAACAACTGTGGCTAAGCAGCTCATCCCCATATTACTCAAGTGCTGCTTAGAGCCAAGCTGCCTGACATCCTCCAGGTTAGCTGACTGTCACTGCTGTCACTCTAACCACTAGCCATCAGCTAAGTGGTCTGTCTGTCTGTCTGTCTGTCTGTCTGTCTGTCTGTCTGTCTGTCTGTCTGTCTGTCTGTCTGTCTGTCTGTCTGTCTGTCTGTCTGTCTGTTTTACTCACAAATGTTATTGTTTTTAAATGACATCATTAGTCCAAATCTCTGCTCATCCTCGAGCAGAAGGGAGAGATATCGTTAAGACCCTTTACTAGAATTGTGTATTTAATACACAAGTAAGTGCATGAGCGCACACACACACAGAAAGACACACACGCTCACTCTCTGTTTCTCCTAATCGTTGTTTTTGAGGAACTCTCTTTAATTCTGAATAAGTAGTTTATCCTTGAGGAAGGATTTGACACAGCTCCTGATTCCCTGGACATCTCAAGTAAACACATTATTACCAGAAATGTAAACAGTAGTCACTGCACAGAGTGAGCCTGCAGCAAGTAGCTTGCCTCTACGTTGACAGCAGTGTGCTAATAGAGAATTGATGTCTGCACCAGTGGTTTGGTTGAGCCATGGGCCAGTGATGAAATTAGTATGATGTCACCGTGGACGGAATTGCAGGATTGGTGAGCAACAGCAACAGCATCTGTGTTGTTACTGGGGAGGAAACACATCACGGCTATTAAGTGTGGTACAAAAATATCCCCTCACACCTTTATAACAACCAATCAGGTAATGGGCCAATAAAAACAACCTAGCTATTCAGCTTTGCTCAGTGTGTTTTAAGTGGACTATCAGGCTTACCAATCCTAACTGGTGACGTTTCATAATGTCTCTGTGCCAATTCATAAACTAGTCACAATAAATCTGATATGTTGTCATGTGGAGAGGTCAGGAACCTAATGATTATGACAATACCCTCCCTCTTCTCTATTTTTAATCATTTAGTATTAGCATTGTCCTGTGTGGTATACATCCCTATACTTTCTATTGTTTCTGATGATATGAAACCCAGTATACATTACCTCTGAGTCTAATCTCTGTGCATCTAGCCCCGCCTTGCTAATCTAGAGGCCAATAATGGGGCCAGGTTTACGAGGCCCCTTCCCTGTGATACCATTCATTCTGATTGTCATTTAAGAGGATGAGCAGGGCCCATGGGTGGACAGGGATAGGGTTTTACTGCACATCACGCTCACAAGTTTATTATCGAGCTCAGAGAGAGAGAGAGAGAGAGGAGGGGGAGAAAGAGAAAGAAAGAGAATGAGGTAGAGTTGAAGAGGCAGGGAAATATGGTGTAGTAAGGGTTGGTAAGTGTAGTAAGCATGGCTCAATGTAATCAAGTTGGACATCAAATTATCACTATAAGGAAAGTGACACAATGTCTTATGTCCACATTATATTATTTCCACATTGGTGACCAGATGGAGGATGGCAGTGTGTAGAGAACAAAGACCAAGTGTGTGATGATCAGTATCATTCTGTTCTCTCTGCTCCATCAGAGCTGATGATGGGAGATCTCTGACAGCTGGTGGGAGTTACAGAGGAAAATACATTCTCAAAAGAAAGACTAGATCCTTCATGTCCTTCAAATCTTTATGGAGTGATTTCAAACAGCTGTTGACATTAGGGCATCTGTGCATTTAATTATATGTAACTTGGATTATTGGATTATATGGCTGGGTTTACACAGGTAGCCCAATTCTGATATTTTGCCAAATTATTGGCAACAGATGTGATCTTGGGCTACCTGTGTAAACACAGCCTATGGTTCTATTCCAATATGGGCACCAGCTAGTGTACCACTTAGAACAAACCAATACATTGGGCATTCATTCTAAAATAGTATGGACATTGAAACAAAAACTAGGATTGCTCTCAGAGTAATAGGAATTAGCAGAAGGGAGTGTCCCGACAGTGAATGATTCAACGTCATCAAATTGGTCATGTAGTCTAAGATCCCCAGCATCGTCAGGCAGCTTGATTTTCCACCCCTATTTAAGGCAAAGAGACACACATGAAAAGAGGGTTGAATGTTGGATGTTAATAAAAACACAGTCATTAGGTTGGGATTTTAATTATAGGGCGATAGCGTTCTTTCATATTCCCCTTTCGCTCCCAGTTTCACAGGAAATGATAAAGATTTAATCCAATTAGCTGGCAGTGTTTCACCAGACGGCAGCAGGGAATAGACTCCTAATTGGCTGAAGACAATTAGCCACAT
The DNA here is from genome assembly GCF_018296145.1 of Oncorhynchus tshawytscha. Classification (NCBI taxonomy): domain Eukaryota; kingdom Metazoa; phylum Chordata; class Actinopteri; order Salmoniformes; family Salmonidae; genus Oncorhynchus; species Oncorhynchus tshawytscha. Next base: position 2,600,350 of record NW_024609834.1, read on the forward strand.
TAATTCCAACAGAAGTCAGAGAATAGAGTCGGATTTAAACAATATTCCCTCGACTGACTTCATCAGACGCTCACTCTCGTTTTATTTTATTCAAATGAGATGATGTGCGGTGTGTTAAGCAGGGTTCTAATTGTAGCACTGTTCGTGTTCTGTTTTGCCATTGACTGGTGGAATCATCATTAGTGTTGCTGTTGTGCTTTTCAATTGTATTGTAAATAACATCTTCTGTTTAACCAGATCATTGTTTTTCTGAAGTACACAAAACAACAAAACAAAGTTCGACAAGGATAATACAAGGGTCTGGAGATGTGAATGGGGTTGAGGAAACAAGACGTAGGATTTTTAGTTGACATAGAGTATAGCACATTTGTTAGTACACTTGTAGTAGGTGGTGGGGTTGCTACGCTACCCAATACATCCCCATGCAACATTATTTATTACTGCAGGCCTATGTATTTGGGTATTACTAGACAAATTATAGTGGCCAGTATCAGATTATGAGTGTAAGGGGTAAGAAAGATGAGGGTTCGTATCAGTTTCAGAACTATGTGTCTGTGCTTTCTCCCAAACGATTGACTCCTAATTTTCTTCAATCTTCCTATCACTGTTTTATGTTTCATAACAGCTCACTGAGATCCCTAATGTCTATTGCAATGTTAAACTACTTAAGCTGTTTTCCTGTTCAAATCAGACATCTTCTCACCATACGTCAAGGCACTGGGTCCACATGTAACGTATTAACACTGCTTTTCTCCCTAAGCTTCAACCCCATTGGTAGAGAGTACTTTCCTGAGTGAATAGCCAGGAGGAACATAATGGGAACCAAACGATCCAGGTGGAGGAGCAAGTTCCCCGCTGCTCGCTGTTCCACATGGACCTAACAACGTTCCCCCTGCCTGGCGCCACTCAGACGCGGATGCTCAGCGTAGGAATGGAAAATAGATGGTCAAAGAGGAACGTAACATAGCCAAAAGAGGGATGGGAAGAGGGATATGGAGGGGGGGGGTGTTCTTTAGTTGGATCAAATATCAATAAAGATGGAAAAACGAGGAGGTTCCCTGCCCCGTCAGGTCTACTTCCCCCTCTCCTCCTTTACCTCTCTCTATCTGATAAACACATGCATTTAAAACAGGCGCACGGAGCACCCACACTAACAATGACAAACGACGGCTTGCCGACTTTTCTCTCTCTATTAACATAAAGTAATATAAACTGAAGGACACTAGTCTATAGAGGGAGTTAGGGGCTAATGTTCCATATCAGATGTGGACAATGTCAGGACTGAATACAGATTAGGCTGTGTCCTTCCCTCCCCAGGGGAATGACAGGAGTTGACACCACTTGGCCTGCCAAGTGTATTATTATAACATGCTGGTGCCAGGTCTGTCTTCCCCTGGACTATTAACCCCACTGTCCCCAAAGCACTCTCCCAATGCCCCTGAATACCATAACACCAATCTGCCTCTCCTCTCTTTTTCTCCAAGCTCCAGCTCTCCACTCAATTCTCTTCCTCTCTGTCCTACAGTATACAGTATAATGTATTCTCACTGAGGCTTTCAGTTGGCCAACCCCCATTTTTCACTCCTAACAAACTTGCAGTGTGCTTGTTCATTACTTTCCTTACCTTTCCATTTCTCTCTCTCTCGCTCTACTTCATTCTCTGCCCTCTCCTCCATCTCTCTCTCCCTCCCTCTTTATCGCTCTGTCTCTCTCCATCCCTCTTTGTCTCTCTCCCTCCCTCTCTCTCCCTCTCCTCTGTCAGAGATATGATGAAGCACCACCCTATCAGTGTATTGAGGGTCAGAGGGCAGTAGGATGGGTGGAGGGTTGAGTGACAGGCGACCAATGATGCTTCTCTGGAGCCTCTGCACTTCTCTCAGTGGAGAATCGTCGGTATACCGGGAGTGCAGCCTCTCAGCTCTGGTGGCCTATGATAGATTACTGTCCATTTTCTCTATTGGTAAGGTTCAGTGCTCATAGCACACTGACTCTGTGTGTTGAGTGCTCTGTGGGTTGAGGAGGTGAGTGGAAAAGGATGTTTCTGTATGTAGGTGATGGTTATCAGAAAATGACGCTTAGAGGAGGTGACAGTTGCGTATGTCCTGTTGCGGTTCCGTGGGTGCTGTTCTTGTTCAGCCTGTACCTTAGTTACTTGAAAATAGCACAATCTTTTGTTTTTAGAATATGGGTCTCTCTGTACACCACTGAGAACATAGACACAGAACACCCAAACCACCGAAACAGCCAGTAAACCACCTGGGATTAAAGTTACCTGTTGTACTTATGGCATACAAGTGTGATGAGAATAACCAACAAGTATGTCAGCCCAGCCTCTCATATTCCCCTCTCCTCAAATGTTTGTATGTACAGGATTATGGAAACATTTTTGGCAAAAAGCCAAGGCAGTCAGGGAGATGTTCATCGTTCTTTTCTTGTCTTCAGAGAATACATACAACTGCTGCAAAACCTCTTAAAGCCATAAAACGATAAAACAACATGTCAGGAACCGTAAAGAAACTCAGGGACTCAGAGAGAGGAAAATCAGATGCAGGCCATGATCATAAAATCCTCGCTTCCTATCAGCAGCTCATTCTGAGGACTATTGATGGTCCAAAGCCGCTGCAGATAAAACCATAACAGTCCGAAGGACAGGGCCATGGCCCATATTCAAAAATCATTTCAGAGTACTGATCACAGATCAGTTTTGTATTTTAGATCAGCATGACTATAAACATATGGACAGGTTTGGATCCAGCCTCCACAGATTAGAGGCGCTATCATCTGACGAATCAGACCATTACCTTCCTAATGGGAATCTGCATGGTCACAATGTTAATATAATGGAAAAGAGAACTGCTTACTGTACTTTCTGTCTTGGTTCAAATGGTCTGTTTGTGTTGTTCACCTTGGTAGCACATCGTTTATGTGCAGTCTAGTGGGTTCCAGCTCTGTGATGGGATGTTCAAATGTTTCTGAAAATACAAACGGAGCCAGTGGTCCGTGCCTAAATCCACCCCCTTCTTGCCATAAAGGAAAGGGGGAGGAGGAGAAGAGAGAGAGAGAGAGACCAAAGGCTGAATCTTTGCCTAAGGAAATCTCCATCTCATGCTCTATTACTCCACAGCTACTGGTCAACATCATTATTCCCACACTGAACTGAGAAATGGACAGTAAACACTAAAGTACACAAACGCTATGGTTTTGATTGGTCATTTTTTGCTAAAGAGCATCCAAACTCAATACTTTTCTCAACACTAATAAGTTGTGTCCCAGACTGAGAGGTTTTGTCCCAACCCAACTCCATAATGTACAAACACATCCCTCAGCTAGACAATACGTAGAAGTGAATCAAAATTCAAATAAAGATGTTACCTTAGCGCAGAGTGTGGTTATGCAAGTAAACACCATAGGTTATGAGCCAGTATGTCTCCTACAGATGTAGGATCTTCATTTGATCACTATTTTGTTGCTGAGAATTATCTCTGCCTGTCATTTTTTTAGGTTTAAAAAGGCTTCTAAAGTTTGTAATTTCCACTTTGAAAACATGTATCAACCATTACAAAAATGTCCATTAATTATAATCCACATAATAATTCATATGTCCTGTTGCTGCAGGATTATATTCCTGCTGTAGCAAACTACCTCAAATTAACAACCTACATCTGTACCAAGGGCCCCGTGTACAGTAGTCACAGTGTACCCCTGTGGTTTACAGGGACGTGTGATCCATTGTGGTCTGTGCACTACACACGGAGAGCCAGCATGACTCCTATTACACCTCTGTGCCGGGATCTTATAATTGCCACCTCACATGGAAACATATTACGCTGGGTGATGATGCTGGTAGTGGAAAGTTCCCAGCAATAAGGCCTGTGGGTGCCGGTGCAATGCAAGTTGATAGTGTGTGGGCAGAGGATTATTTTCTCTCTAATACGGGCATGCCCACACTGGCACCCACAGAGCCCTCTGTTTGAGCTGAATAATGAAAGAAACAAGCCGTCATGGTGGCTGGCATTGGAGGTGTTGTTAAAGTCTTTGAGGTTTTCTCCCCGTAGGCTTCAGTCTGCTGCCCTGAATAAGAGGGGCTTTGTTAGATCAGTGGTGGAGGCTTTGGAGAAGGTTGGACAGGGCTGTCTCTGTGGGGTTGTGTAAGGGCCCCCCGTCTCTGTCAATCCCGCCATTGCGCACACATAAAAGTACACACACATAAGCTCGTGCACAGGTATACATGTACAAACACACACACAATCCTCTCTCTCTCTCCCTTTCAGTCACTCTCTCTCTCCCTTTCAGTCACTCTCTCCATCAGACATTATCTCCCATAGGCCAGGCAGAGCAGGCAGCGAGACATGGGTGAGATTAGGAGTGGAGACAGTATCAGTGATGTCACGGCTCAGGAGGGAACCCCAGAAAACCTCAGGCTCTTTTTCTAGCCAGGCCTGATCATCTGAGGTTTCAGTCTGACGAAGAGGGGGGCAGGGAAAGTGAAGAGGGGTTTGGGCATCATTTAAAGCCTTGTGAAAGCTGGTGGCCCATGGCTTGACTGAAGTGTGTGTTGAAGTGGTAATATCAGTGATAATGATTCCAGCTTACTCATAGTACTTATGCTGTTCCAGTGGCCCAGATCATTTCTCTTGAGGGGACCGTACATTTATAGGCAGGGGTTTCTCTCTCTCTCTCTCCATTTGTAAACGATAGGTTCCATTCGACAACTTCAGGAATATTTATCCCCATTTTGTTCCATTTGCTTCTGTTTATGATTATTTTCTACAGAATCAGCGGAATGAATACACCCCTGACCACATGTAAACACAGTTCACTTTCATAGCAGCCACGTTTTATTCCTCGCATCTATGAACTCTCCTCCTCTCACCTTTTCCCTTCACTTGTGGACTTCAATGCACAACACATCAGCTGTATGTGACCAGGCAAAAAAAACTTTCCAACCCTAACTGCTACACCCAGCACACATTGTTGTCACCATATTAGCTAAAGTAACATCATAGTCAACATAGCTAATAGAACTAACGTATTAGTAAATCTGCTACAATCATGCAGTGACGTTACAGTGTACAGTCAGTTAGCAGTTACACTGGCGGGTCTCGGTGGCAATACATTTTTAAACCAAAAGCTTACTTTGACTTGGAAAAGTTCCAGTGTTGTGTTGGATGGCGCGTTTCAGTAGGCTAAACTAGCTAGCTGTATTTGCTAGCTAAGTGAAACTGAAAGTGAAAAAACATTACGAAATATCTCTCTCCCTCTACTTCTCCCTTGCTTCGCCTTCATTTTGGAACTGCAAGAAATTAATTTGTTCAAAATTGTTAAACTATTGTCTTTCTCTTTGAGTCAACTACTCACTATATTTTATACACTGCAGTGCTAGCTAGCTGTAGTTTATGCTTTCAGTACCAGATTAACTTGTTATGGCTGCAATCCTACTAACGGGATTGATATGACAACTACCAGTGAAAATAGAGGGCGCCAAATTCAAACCACAGAAATCTCATAATTACAATTTCTAAAACATACATGTGTCTTGTATAATTTTAAAGTTAATCTTGTTGTTAATCCCACCAATGTGTCCGATTTCAAAATATGCTTTTCAGCAAAAGCACTACAAACGATTGTTAGGTCTCCACCAAACCACAATAAGCACGGCCTTTTTCCAGCGAAATATAGCATTCACAAAAAGCAGAAATAGAGATAAAATGAATCACTAACCTTGAATTATCTTTATCGGATGACACTCATAGGACTTCATGTTACACAATACATGCATGTTTTGTTTGATAAAGTTCATATTTACATTGGAGTTTACATTGGCGTATTGGATTCACTAGTTCCAAAAACATCAAGTGATTTTGCATAGCCACATCGTTTCAATGTCCAAAAGTTCCGTAACAGTCAGTAGAAACATGTCAAACGATGTACTGAATCAATCTTTAGAATGTTGTTTACATATATCTTGAATAACATTCCAACCGGAGAATTAGAATGACTTCAGATGACCGGTGGAACGCAGGTCCTTTCCCTGTGAACTCGCTGTAATTTCAATGAGAACTTGATTGAAAATCTGCCACCCCCATACAAAATACAGGAAGTGGAATATCTCAGGTTTTTGCCTGCAATATGAGTTCTGTTATACTCACAGACATAATTCAAACAGTTTTAGAAACTTCAGAGTGTTTTCTATCCAATACTATTAATACTGATAATAATGGATAACATGTCAGTTCATACTGCAAGAGTTCTGCAAGAGTTCTGATAGGTTGAAGGATGTCCTCCGGAAGTTGTCATAATTACTGTGTTAGTCTATTGAAGGAGGTGTCACATTCTTTCAAAATCGAACCCAGAAGCAGACCAGGACAAGGAGAGTAGGAAGAAGGTGAGTATTTATTTACAAGTGAATGTGAATGGGTAGATATATCCAGGTGGCGTAGCGGGCAGCGGTGGTGAGTTGATGGGAGTAAATAGGTGGATCCAATGGGGTAGCGGAATCCTCCGACGACCAGGCGGGAATGGGGTAAATGATCCGGGTGAGTAACTGAAGACAGAACAAACGGAGGTAAGTTTAAGGCAAGCAATACGTAAAAAACAACAAAACAAATTCTATCCAACTTGAGGCTGATACTCTGGCACAACATACTGTTCATGGCTAACGATCCGGCAGGGAATGGATGTCAGGTCCGGGCTTATGAAGAGGAGAGATGATGATCAGGACCAGGTGTGCAGATAGCTGATGGGATACAGGTGCGGGTAATCAGAACTCCCAACTGGCTACATTGCCCGGCAACCAGACAGGGTGCGTTCCAGGACGCCGGAAAAAACACTCCAGGACAGAACACAGGCAAAAAACAGACTCAGGAAACGGGATTCGTGACAGTACCCCCCCCTCCGACGAACGCCACCGGGCGGACTACCCGGAGCGCCAGGGTGGAGGCGGTAAAAGTCACGAAGCAGGTCATCGTCAAGGATCTGACGCCGAGGAATCCAACTCCTCTCCTCAGGACCATATCCTTCCCAATCCACTAAATACTGGAAACCTCGACCCCGCCGTCTGGAGTCCATGATGCGGCGCACCGTGTAGACAGGACCACCTCCGATCATCCGAGGAGGAGGAGGACGAGGAGGAGGGGGCAACAGAGGACTGAGGAGAACCGGCTTTAGGCAGGAGACATGAAAGGTGGGATGTACTCTTAGTGTAGCAGGCAACTTGAGTCGGACCACAACAGGATTAATGATCTTCTCCACTACAAACGGACCAATGAACTTCGGTGACAGTTTCCTCGACTCAGTCCGTAGAGGAAGATCCCGTGTAGCCAACCAAACCCTATCTCCGACGGTATAAGCGGGGACAGGAATACGGCGACGATTCGCCTGGATCTGATACCGGTCAGAAACCTTAAGGAGGGCCTTCCTGGCCCGATGCCAGGTGCGGTGGCAACGACGAATGTGGGTCTGGACAGAAGGAACCGAGAGATCCCGCTCCTGAGAAGGAAACAAGGGAGGTTGGTAACCGTACAGGCACTGGAAGGGAGACATCCCAGTGGCAGATGAAGGGAGAGTATTATGAGCATACTCGACCCAGGGTAATTGAGAGGACCAAGAGGTGGGATCAGAGGAAACAAGACAGCGCAGCGTGGACTCCATCTTATGGTTGGCTCTCTCCGCCTGACCATTAGATTGGGGGTGAAATCCAGATGTGAGACTGACTGTAGCTCCAATGGCCAAACAGAAGGATTTCCAGACAGCAGAGGTAAACTGAGGACCACGGTCAGAAACAATGTCACAGGGCAACCCCGTGACAAATCCAGGGCCAGATGCGATCAAGTTCGCCGGGGAATAGGTAGGGGTGAAGAAGCCCAGAGCTGGCCCGATTGGTACTCTTATTCTGCGCACAAACAGGACAAGCGGCAACAAACCTCCGGGTATCTTCTCCCATGGCAGGCCACCAAAATCGTCTGCGCAGTAGCACCATAGTCCGAGCAACACCAGGGTGACAAGCTATCTTGCTGGCGTGGGACCACTGAAGGACAGCAGAACGAACCGACTCAGGCACGAACAACCGACCGGGTGGACCGTTATCGGCCCCGGGCTGTTTCCGAAGAGCCGCCATCACCTCCTCCTCAATCCTCCATGTAACGGCTCCCACAACAACGTTCTGGGAAGAATCGTCTCAGTCTTGGCCCCACTCTCCTCCGTCTTGGAGAACATCCGGGACAGGGCGTCCGCCTTCCCGTTCTTCGAACCAGGTCGGAACGTCAGGGAAAAATTGAAGCGTCCAAAAAACAAAGCCCACCGGGCCTGACGGGAGGTGAGACGTTTAGCCGATTGCACGTAAGCCAGATTCTTGTGGTCAGTCCAGACCACAAACGGTTGCTCCGCTCCCTCCAACCAGTGACGCCACTCCTCCAAGGCAAGCTTCACAGCGAGAAGCTCCCGGTTACCCACATCGTAGTTTCATTCAGCTGGAGAAAGACGACAAGAGTAGAAGGCGCAGGGATGGAGTTTACCGTCAGTGGAGCTACGATTGGACAGGATGGCGCCCACCCCACATCAGACGCATCCACCTCCACAACGAACTGACGGGAAGTGTCAGGTTGAGAGAGAATCGGGCGTTGGTGAATCGGCTCTTCAAATCTAGAAATGCTCGGTCTGCCTCAGGAGACCAACAGAACTTTCTGGTGCAAGACGTCAGTACAGTTAAAGGGCGGCCACCCGGCTGTAATCACGGATAAACCTCCGATAAAAATTTGCAAACCCCAGGAATCTCTGGAGCTGCAATCTCGTACCAGGCTGGACCCAATCCCGAACCGCCCGAACCTTCTCTTGGTCCATCTTGATCTCTCCCCTGGAGATGATGTACCCGAGGAAGGACGTCGTGTGGGCGTGAAAATCGCACTTCTCAGCCTTCACGAACAGACGGTTCTCCAATAACCGCTGCAGGACCTGCTTGACATGCTGAACGTGGCTAGAAAGCTCCTTCGAGAAGATGAGGATATCATCCAGGTAAACGAACACAAAAATATCAATCATATCTCTCAGAACGTCATTCACCATACTTTGGAACACAGCAGGAGCGTTGGTCAGTCCAAACGGCCTCACCTGGTACTCGAAATGTCCCATCGGAGTATTGAACCCAGTCAACCACTCGTCCCCCTCTTTGATCCGAACCAAATGATAAGCATTACGTAAATCAAGCTTCGTAAAAACCGTAGCACCCTGTAAAGAATCGAAAGCCGAGCTCATCAAGGGCAGGGGATACTTGTTCTTGACCGTAATATCATTCAAACCCCGATAATCAATACACGGTCGAAGAGAGCCATCCTTCTTGCTCAGAAAAGAAAATCCTGCTCCCAGAGGTGATGACGAGGGCCGAATGAGACCTGTAGCTAGAGACTCCTTGATGTAGGTCTCCAAGGCCTCATGTTCAGGTCGAGAGATACTGTATAACCGTCCCTTGGGAAAGGCGGCTCCAGGAAACAGATTAATCGCACAGTCATAAGGTCGGTGGGGAGGAAGGGACAGAGCCTTCTGTTTACTGAATACTTCACCCAACTCGTGATATGTTTCTGGAACCAGGGACAAATCAGGAGGAGCAGAGTCACTGACCTGACTGGAAACGGCAGGAGAACAGGCAGTCCTAAGGCAGTTAGCATGACAATCAATGCTCCAACTAGTTATCTTACCCTCACCCAATCAAACGATGGATTGTGTTCCTTCAGCCAGGGGTAACCAAGAACCAGAGGAACATGGGGCGAGGACAGAATGAAGAAGGAGATAAACTCTGAATGATTCCCGACAACAACATCTTCACCGGTTCAGTCCTCATAGTGATCCGTGCCAGACTACTGCCGTTCAGAGTGGTTGCTTCAATGGCTTCCGGCAATTGCTCCTTGGAAAGCCCCAGCTGTTCCACCAAGTTGGCATCAATAAAGCTGCCATCGGCACCTGCATCGATAAAAGCGTTCATCTCTAAGCTCTGATCCTTATTCATAAGGGTCGCAGGAAAACGGGGTCTGACAGGATTCTTGAGAGGTTGAAACTGGCTCGCTAAAATTCCTCCCAAAACTAGCGAGCCGGGCAGTTTAACGGGCGCTGTGGACAAGCGGAGATGTAATGTCCCGAGCTACCACAGTAGAGACAGCTGTTGGTCTCACGTCTACGTTGGCGCTCCTCCTTAGTTAGCCCGTGTCGCCCCACTTGCATTGGTTCAGGATCTGGTGGCAAGACCCCTCCACTAATCCCGTGTGGGAAATAACGATCAATACGTTCTGGTTTACTTCCTGAACCGAATGGTAACCGAGTTGCTGATAGATTGGATGGGCCCCACTGCTTCTCCCTCCTTCTCTCTCGGACTCTATTATCTACCCGAATAGATAAAGTGACCAAACTATCTAGGTCACTAGGCTCTGGATAGGAGATCAGTTCGTCCTTGAGATGCTCCGACAACCCCTGGTAAAAAACCGCTTGTAGTGATTCCTCATTCCAACCACTCTCCACAGCCAATGTCCTGAATTCTATCACAAAGTCTGCCACACTGCGAGCTCCTTGGCGAAGAGAGAACAAACGTTTAGCTGCGTCCTTACCTCGGACTGGATGGTCAAAAAGCTTTCTCATCTCTGCCGTGAAACCCTGGTATGACGTCATGCATGTGTCCCGTCGTTCCCAAACAGCTGAAGCCCATTCCAGAGCTCTACCACGCAGCAGCTCAATAACAAAAGCTATCCTAGCCTTATCTGTGGCGTAAGAGTAGGGCTGCAGATCAAAAACTAACCCACACTGTAAAAGAAATGAACGGCATCCTCCCAGATCTTCCTCGTACTTCTCCGGTGTCGGAACCTTGGGCTCACGGAAGGAACCTGCTCCCGAATCGGCAGGTGATATGGGTGAAACAGGTGGTGGATGATCCGCCGGCAACCTGAGCTGATCCTGGATACTCGTGAATCGATCCGATAAGTTCCGGATTGAACCTGCTATCTCGTGTAGCGCCGTGTTGTGTTGTCCCAACATCTTCTCCTGCTGGGTAATGGCATGGCAAACGGAGTCCAGGTCCGCTGGGTTCATCCTTGGCCGGATCGTTCTGTCACGTTCTTTCAAAATCGAACCCAGAAGCAGACCAGGACAAGGAGAGTAGGAAGAAGGTGAGTATTTATTTACAAGTGAATGTGAATGGGTAGATATATCCAGGTGGCGTAGCGGGCAGCGGTGGTGAGTTGATGGGAGTAAATAGGTGGATCCAATGGGGTAGCGGAATCCTCCGACGACCAGGCGGGAATGGGGTAAATGATCCGGGTGAGTAACTGAAGACAGAACAAACGGAGGTAAGTTTAAGGCAAGCAATACGTAAAAAACAACAAAACAAATTCTATCCAACTTGAGGCTGATACTCTGGCACAACATACTGTTCATGGCTAACGATCCGGCAGGGAATGGATGTCAGGTCCGGGCTTATGAAGAGGAGAGATGATGATCAGGACCAGGTGTGCAGATAGCTGATGGGATACAGGTGCGGGTAATCAGAACTCCCAACTGGCTACATTGCCCGGCAACCAGACAGGGTGCGTTCCAGGACGCCGGAAAAAAACACTCCAGGAAAGAACACAGGCAAAAAACAGACTCAGGAAACGGGATTCGTGACAGGAGGAGCCTCATAGGTTTAGTATTGAAGTCAATGTAATCATAGGAGGATGGAAGCTAGCTGTCCTCCGTCTACACCATGGTGCTACCCTACAGAATGGTGTTGAGACTACTGTAGACCTTCTTTGCAAAGTAGTGTTTTAAATAATGATTTGGTGATGTGAATATTTTTTACATTTTTTTTTTTAATTCACTGAGGAGGATGGTCCTCCCCCTCCTCTTCTGAGGAGCCTCCACTGGTGCCAAATGTAAAGTTTGCTGGAGGAGTAATAATGGTATGGAGCTGGTTTTCATAGTTCAGGCTAGACCCTTGAGTTCCAGTGAAGGAAAACCTTAACACTATAGCATACAATTACATTCTAAGATGAGTCTGTGCTTCCAACATTGTGGCAACAGTTTGGGCAAGGCCCTTTCCTGTTTCAACATGACAATGCCCTGTGCAGTAACGGTTATTTAATGGTTATTCGAGATCGATGTGGAAGAATTTGACTGACCTGCACAGAGACCTGACCTCAACCCCATCAAACACCTTTGAGATGAATTAGAACGCCAACTGCGAGCCAGGTCTAATCGCCCAACATCAGTGCTCAACTTCACTAATTCTCTTGTGGCTGAATGGAAGAAAGTCCCCGCAGCAATGTTCCAACATCTAGTGGAAATCCTTCCCAGAAGAGTGGAGGCTGTTGTAGCAGCAATGTTCCAAAATCTAGTGGAAATCCTTCCCAGAAGAGTGGAGGCTTTTATCCTTCTCTGTCTCTGAACGAGCATAGACAAACAGCCATAAACTGGTCATTAATATTGTCGCTGCGCTGCCAAAACACAGCCATCTTTGTCCAAGTTGAGTCCAAGCTGAATCCGATGTGACAGGGAGACCATCCAGGTTCCGGGGTGTGTCACCCCTAAACCTGTCCCCCTATCCCTTTAACCCTATTTCATCTGTCTACCTCAACACTGTAGGAGAACTCCATTTCATATAATCACATGTCTTTTTCATTATTCTCTCTCATTTTTCCCATGACTGTCTGCTGTGGCACCTCTGAGCTCTTCTCTTCAGGAACCATCTCCCTGTGTTAAAATGATATGTGTAGTTGAACTGGGGAGGACTGCGGCGAGCATGTTCCCATGTAGATGATGAGGCTAGACAGCAGCAGCACGGCTTGGCAGAGAGTTCCTGAAATGTGAACCGTAAAGTGATCTCCTCTCGCTCTCTGTCTCCTGATCTGCAATTAGATCAATAGTTAAATTAGGTTTGCCAGTTTAAGTGAGAGGTTTCCTGCTATTATAGCACAAATACAGCACTACAGGAGGGCTCACTTGATTTGTCAGACAGATGGATTAAAGGGTGAGTGGAATAAAAACAATGTTTTTGTCCAATGATCGATCATTTACCTCAAGCATCACGTTTCTGAGTATTAGATGGAATAGTTCCAAAATGAGAGTATGTGACAGGGTCAAACAGAATATCAAAATGATCCCCTGATAGATAGGCCCCCACTCTAACCCTAACCCTGTAAGAAGCAAGTAAGAGTATTAATATAAACAGTGAATAGTGCTGTGTCAAACTCCATCCTTTATGAAAAAATGGGATCTCTCAGAGCTGGATGTGATGGTCAGATAAATGTGAGGTGTAGGTGTTTCTGTGTGTGTGTGTGTGTGTGTTTGTGTGTTTGTGTCTGCGTATGTGTGTGTGCAAGCTTAGCAGGCAGTGTTGGGGCTTGTGGTAGTGCCATGCCCCCAACAGTAGTTTATATCGGACTCATACATGCCCCCCCCTTGGCAGGGTCGATCCCTGGGGCGCCCTGCCCCAGCACAGCTCCATTAGTGCCAGTGCTAACCTTGCAACGATGTTGTGACATCCTCGTTTTTCATTCAACCCCTCTCTCCCATCTCCCTCCTCCCTTGGCCAGGGCCCAGATCTTCTCCAGATGAGCAACCAGAATGGAGGGGGGGGGGGTCTGTGGGTCCGGCTGGCAGAGAGGCTCCACCATGCCTTGGAGTCAAAAGACGGTTAACCCACCACAACCTCAGATACTACAGAGCTTATTGGTGTAGAAAATAACCTAACCTCCTTCATTCGTAATTTCAACAGAACGTTTTTGCTTTGTAGATCCCCCAAAAATGACAGATCCATTTGTTATATCTTTACCACTGGAGATAATATACTATGAAAAGAAAAGTTGCATAACAATCACACATGGCTAAAGGCAACATACACATAAAAAAAGGATCTGTGAAATATCATTTACATATGTCTCATGTATATTTATGAGTGGTGAGGGGTACGGAATCTGGAAGAAAGAGCACCACAACCTCACCATGTATATTGGAATATCTGAGTGGTTCCTATGTCTTCATCCTCTCATGAAAGAAACATAAAAGGGGCTTTGCTCTCCTTTATCGAAAGTGTCTTTTCAAGTCGTACAGTCTTCATCTCCTCTCATCCTCCCCATTTCCCTCAATCTGCTGTTTCCCCCTTCATCTTGAGTTAGGCTGGAGTCCTTCAAAATCCCAACTTTAAACAGGGAACACAGTGAGTTGAAACGTTCAGTGTTTTGTTGGTCTCGGGAGGGGAAGGAAGGCCTGTACTTTGGTGTCAGCCTTGACATGTAAGACAGCTCTCGTCAAAATGGGCCAAGGGGGAGATGTTTGCATTGATAGCGCTGAATGCATAGGAGCAGTACGGTGTACATATTAGGACATACGCTACATCAAACAAACAATGAATAGTGTCAGCATACAACACACATACTGACAACAATGCCAGTCATGCACAACAGATTTTGTCTTGAGAAAAATCTGAAGATTTTGCTGTATTGTCGCCCTAATCGTTTACCTTCTCTCCTATTCAAGCATATCTCAGTGCACGAAGACATTTCTTCAGGTTGACCTTGGTGGTGGTGTTTTATACGGCAGTCTAAAAGGTGTTGAGTCTTTCAACCTGGAGGTTAAACCAGGTCTTGGGTGTGAAGGCAATTACCTGCAGGAGATGGTGATGAGACCCCCAACCCACCCACCCAGCACCTTATCTCTTTTCCATGTTTTGGTATTCCTTCCTAATGGCCTCCACTTCTTTACCCTCCTCCGTCAGACAGTAGCGAGGGATTCTGGGATCCTCTGCCCTGCAGCTGTGTAAACTTAGATATGCTTTGACATTTCACCTCAATTCCCCACTGAACTCTCAGCTCTCTGGTCCCCCGACCTGTCAACACACTGACGCTTCTCGTTTGTCATGCTGCCGTGTGAGTCCTCCTATCTCTCTTCAGCGCCACACCAGTGGAAAAGCTAACATACAGCATGTAGGACCATTGCAGGGGACTCCAACCCTGTTCCTGGAGAGCTACCCTCTTGTAGGTTTTCACTCCAACCCTGTTCCTGGAGAGCTACCCTCTTGTAGGTTTTCGCTCCAACCCCAGTTGGAACTAACCTGGTTCAGCTTATCAACCAGCTAATTATTAGAATCAGGTTATAGATTAGAGTTGCAGGACGGTAGCTCTCCAGGAACAGGGTTGGGGTGCCCTGGCCTATTGGATATGATATTGGAATAATAATTGCAGGTCCATGAGAATATCCTTGATGTACTTTGTATTACTAAGTCACAAGATTCTACTCAGTATTGTTATGAAGCCAATGGCTTTTTCTCTTTCTCTCTTTTCTCACTGTTGTCTCACAGTAGGTTTTTTTGTGGCATGGTGAAAAATCGTGCAGCATCCTCTCCTTGGCAGGTGTTTTGCGTTTTCTGCTTGTTGCTCTCCTGTACATTATCAATCTGGCTGAGGCCTTTGAAGGCAGCGATAGAGCGAGAGAGAGAGGGAGAGAGAGAGAGAGAGAGAGGGAAGAGTAGAGCAGAGCGTGGCCTGCCTGCCTCACTACAGCGACAAACGCGCGGCAGTGGATGATTAAATGGATGTAATGTATATTCCTCCTCCTATTTTGGCCTCCGTGTGTTTTGCGTTGCATGTCTATTCATCCCGCACGCTGGCGCGATCCATCATATACGCCACTCTGATGGATTTCTGTGCCCTTCCTAAGCTGTCCCGGACACCTACTTACTGTGTCCTTTTACCACGGCAGAGCGCCGAATTACTCCCGTCGCCCTGCCATGACACGACTGAGGCAGGATACTCAATAAGTGAATTACTGCACACTGATATCAAGCATTGTGTGAACGAGGGAAGAAAATAGGTTTGGAGGAGAGAGGGATGGAAGAGGCCGAAAAAACATGACAAATCAAAGTAGTTTGAAAGGGAAAATCTGGACAGAATTACTTGGTTGTTACAGTGCTTTACTTGAACAGGGATGAATTAATTAGTTATTTTTTCCAGCACTCAGGATTGTCTGTGATAAAACATTAAATCAGAGTTAGCCCTGGGCTGGGTGCTATTTTAACAGTGGATATAGGCTACTGTGTTCCTCTTTCTAGGGATATTGGCCTGTTTTATACAGGCTTCATAGAGTAGAACCTTACTATGTATGATATGGCCCTTAATCAGAGAGTAGGACCTTAATATGTATGATATGGCCCTTAATCAGAGAGTAGGACCTTAATATGTATGATATGGCCCTTAATCAGAGAGTAGGACCTTAATATGTATGATATGGCCCTTAATCAGAGAGTAGGACCTTACTATGTATGATATGGCCCTTAATCAGAGAGTAGGACCTTACTATGTATGATATGCCCTTAATATAGGACCTTACTATGTATGATATTAATCAGAGAGTAGGACCTTACTATGTATGATATGGCCCTTAATCAGTGAGTAGGACCTTACTATGTATGATATGGCCCTTAATCATCAGAGAGT
The DNA here is from genome assembly GCF_018296145.1 of Oncorhynchus tshawytscha. Classification (NCBI taxonomy): domain Eukaryota; kingdom Metazoa; phylum Chordata; class Actinopteri; order Salmoniformes; family Salmonidae; genus Oncorhynchus; species Oncorhynchus tshawytscha. Next base: position 2,616,795 of record NW_024609834.1, read on the forward strand.
AGGACCTTACTATGTATGAGATGGCCTTTAATCATCAGAGAGTAGGACCTTACTATGTATGATATGGCCCTTAATCATCAGAGAGTAGGACCTTACTATGTATGAGATGGTCCTTAATCATCAGAGAGTAGGACCTTACTATGTATGAGATGGTCCTTAATCATCAGAGAGTAGGACCTTACTATGTATGAGATGGCCCTTAATCAGAGAGTAGGACCTTACTATGTATGAGATGGTCCTTAATCATCAGAGAGTAGGACCTTACTATGTATGAGATGGCCTTTAATCATCAGAGAGTAGGACCTTACTATGTATGATATGGCCCTTAATCATCAGAGAGTAGGACCTTACTATGTATGAGATGGTCCTTAATCATCAGAGAGTAGGACCTTACTATGTATGAGATGGGCCTTAATCATCAGAGAGTAGGACCGTACTATGTATGAGATGGCCCTTAATCAGAGAGTAGGACCGTACTATGTATGAGATGGTCCTTAATCATCAGAGAGTAGGACCTTACTATGTATGAGATGGTCCTTAATCATCAGAGAGTAGGACCTCACTATGTATGAGATGGTCCTTAATCATCAGAGAGTAGGACCTTACTATGTATGAGATGGTCCTTAATCATCAGAGAGTAGGACCTTACTATGTATGAGATGGACCTTAATCAGAGTTTCAACTATAATTACATATTCTCTTGTCATACTCTAAAATGTTGGTTGGTCATACAAATAACCTAGCTGCATTCAGTTAAACAATAAAAATGATATGCTGAAACATGCCATTGTATTTTGTTTTATTTTAGCTTCATGATCTATTGGAATAATGCAATTGGTTTTAGTGCACAAGGAAAAATGTCATACTGCATGAACAGGGAACCTTGTGTCAGTTTTCTCCAGTTACATGAAATGATCCTAAACTCTACCAAAAACAATCAAGATTTTATCATCAAAACCAATCAGGCTTATAAGACCCCTTTAATCTAACGACTCGCCTGTTATTGGATTTCATCAATAAAAGAAACAAATCTAGCTAAATAAAATCCTCTGATTGGTAATACATTTCACAAAAATGTCTCAATCTCTTAGGCCATGGGTTTAGTGTGCCTTTCTCACTGCATCTCAACCGCAATGATCAAGAGCTGTGTGAGTTTAAGGGCAGAATCAAACATGGGTGTGCAGTCTTCCTCTAACTCAGTACTGTGTAAATGGGAGAGATGAGCTCTGATGTAAATGTAAGCCCTCTAATAAGCAGGCTTAGGGAGTGGTGAGAGAGGCCCGCACTATTCATTATCTCCTGATGAGTTGCTATCATGGAAGCGTAATCTTTTATAAGCCGCTTTTTGACGAACCTCACGCCGAACCTCTCACTATTATAACCCCAAACTGGGACAACAGGCCTGCTTATTTAAACCTTCCAGCCCTGGGCATCGAGCTGGAGAGGAGTTACTGAGAAGGAAGAAGTGTAATGGGCAGTTCTGTAAAAAGTAACTAATTGTCATACTCAAGTAAAAGTGACTCAAGTAAAAGTGACTCAAGTAAAAGTGACTCAAGTAAAAGTGACTCAAGTAAAAGTGACTCAAGTTAAAGTGACTCAAGTAAAAGTGACTCAAGTTAAAGTGACTCAAGTAAAAGTGACTCAAGTTAAAGTGAACATCACCCAGTAAAATACAACTTGAGTAAAAGTCTAATAGTATTTGGTTTTAAATATACTTAAGTATCAAAAGAAAATGTAATTGCTAAAATATACTTAAGTATCAAAAGTAGAAATGCTTTCAAACTCCTTATATTAAGATGGCACGATATTCTTGTTTTTAATTTATGGATAACCAGGGCACACTCCAACACTTATACATAATTTACAAATGAAGTGTTTGTGTTTAGTGAGTCCACCAGATTAGAGGCAGTAGGGATGACCAGGATGACCAGGGATGTTCTCTAGATAAGTGTGTGAATGGGACCATTCTTCTTGCCCTTGTCACGTTCTGACCTTAGTTCTGTTGTTATGTCTTTGTTTTAGTATGATCAGGGCTTGAATTGGGTGGGTGGTCTATGTTCCTTTTTCTATGTTTTGGGATTTCTGTGTTTGGCCTGGTATGGTTCTCAATCAGAGGCAGCTGTCAATCGTTGTCCATGATTGAGAACCATACTTAGGTAGCCTGGTTTCACTTTTGAGTTGTGGATGATTATTTTCCGTGTCAGTGTTTGTTCTACATGGGACTGTTTCGTTTGTTTCATTTATTCACGTTGTTATTTTGTACTTTTCAGTGTTCTATTAAAAGTAAGCAATATGAACACGTACCACGCTGCGCATTGGTCCTCCGATCCTTCCTACTAGTCCTCCTCGTCAGAGGAGGAGGAGGACAAGTGTTACAGTCCTGCTAAGCATTCAAAATGTAATGAGTACTTTTGGGTGTCAGGGAAAATGTAAGGAGTAAAAAGTACATCATTTTCTTTTGGAATGTAGTGGAATAAAAATAAAAAGTGTCAAAAAAGTAAAGCACAGATGCCCCAAAAAACAAAGCAAAGCATTTTTACTGAAGTACTTTACACCACTGGTAATGGGGGAATATCTTTGTGTGTACGGAAAGAAACTCCTGTCAAGCCAATGTGATTCACCTGAGGTATTCCATTCTTACATTGGCTATCATACAGTTCTACACGTGCCTCCTCAACATTAGGGCTCATCTCTATGTTCTAACCTTGCTGCGCCTATAGAGGGGGTCCAGGTGTACTTGTGGGTGGGTGAGCGCGGTGAGGTGGGGGCAGGTGTACCTGTGGGTGGGTGAGGGCGGTGAGGTAGGACCGGTGTACCTGTGGGTGGGTGAGGTGGGGGCAGGTGTACCTGTGGGTGGGTGAGGGCGGTGAGGTGGGGGCAGGTGTGGAAGGAGAGGGCCCAGGTGTACCTGTGGGTGGGTGAGGGCGGTGAGGTGGGGGCAAGTGTGGGAGGAGAGGGCCCAGGTGTACCTGTGGGTGGGTGAGGGCGGTGAGGTGGGGGCAGGTGTGGAAGGAGAGGGCCCAGGTGTACCTGTGGGTGGGTGAGGGCGGTGAGGTGGGGGCAGGTGTGGAAGGAGAGGGCCCAGGTGTACCTGTGGGTGGGCGAGGGCGGTGAGGTGGGGCCAGGTGTTGAAGGAGAGGGCCCAGGTGACCTGGTGCATGGCAGGTTGTGGTTAGCGCGTGGGGACAGGTGTGACATGACGCTAGGCTGCTGTGTAACCGTGTGTCACATGAGGTTTCACCAGCCGGTGTGCCCTGGCAGAGCGCCGCATCCTCGAAAGATACTGTATGGACACATATGTTCTCATGCTTTCATGACTCCATGTACACCGCATGGGGCTGGGGTTTCTTCAACACACAGCGGTCATACTGTATTTACTAATGGTACTCTAACTTTGATTTAAGATTTGTTTGACTATTGTAAGTGGATTCAATTCTTTGCTGCTGCAAATACATGTATGACTCCAATGCCGTTCGTCACAGATAGGATGGGGATGGCCATTCATCGGGTAAACTCGGTTTAATGAAAACAAGCAGGATATGAGAATCAGAAGTAACCTTGAGAGTAAGAGAGAGAGAGCGCGAGAGAGAGAACGAGAAATAAGTGGGGGGGGGGTATAATGAAAGGGAGTTAGAGGAAGGTAGAGGGGTGAGAAGGGGATGAGGAAGAAAGATCAGGAGTAGGGAGCATACTACCATTTGGAAGTTGACTTCCTCCTTCTCCTTCTTCTTTCTCTCTTTCTGATTTCAGACCGATACACACTGTATCTTTTAAACAGTGTGTTTTCACGCACTGTGATTATGTTAATTATTGCACAAGCGATGAATGACTTTTACTGTGACATTTGTTCTGTGCATGTGTGTGTTTCCCTTCCTTTTCTTTAAAGGGCTGGATGTATCAAAGTGGGATACTCATTAAACAATAGCAGTGTTGTACATCAGAGATATAAAATGTCCGCGGGGGATTGCCTCTGTGCAGAAGACACTCCTCACATCTGCAACTTCAAGGACACCCTTTAATTTAAAGATCTGCTATAAATGATTAATTTAATATTGATGAATATTTAACATTTCTTAATAAATTATTATGTATGCTATTAAGTACTACATGGATCTGCATAAGCAGGGGCTGTAAGCTCTCTGGATGCCTGGCTTCTTTTTGTGTGTGTGTGTGTGTGTGTGCACATGTACAGGTATTTGTGTTTCTATGTGTGTGTATGCACGCCATGGGAATTGTCTTGCTCCGGTTGTATTTTGACATTTGATTTATGTTGGTGTGAAACCATTTTCATGCAAGTCATTATACAATCTATAAAAGAGAGCGTGTGGGATTCTCTGAGCGCGGGGACCTAGCTGCCACATAGCTAGCATACCAAGTGGCTCTTCTTCATAAATTTCATTATGATATAGACATTGCCGCTGCCCCGGCCATAAGCTAAAGGTGCCATTGGCTAATGAAGGAGGAGGCTACGGCTAAGTGCAGATGGATGCGGGGCAGTGCTACAGCACAGAGTCAGGCATGCAGGTGTGCTTTCTCCCTGAGCATTAAGAGCAGCCTGACACTGTTCCTCTGTCTACCCAGGGAGGAATTATTGTCCTTCACTAAAACACGATCTATCTTCACATATAGAGGAGCACAGGATGGATGGATGGATGGAAGGATGAAAGGATGGATGGATGGATGGAGGATGGATGGATGGAAATGGATGGATGGATGGATGGATGGATGGATGGATGGAAAATGGATGAATGGATGGATGGATGGATGGATGGATGATGGATGGATGGATGGATGGATGGATGGATGGATGGATGGATGGATGGATGGATGGATGGAAGGATGGATGGATGGATGGATGGAAGGGTAAATAAATGAAACAATGAATTAAATAATGAATTGATGGATGGATGGATGGATGGATGGATGGATGGAAGGATGGAATGGATGGAAGGATGGATGGATGGATGGATGGAAGGGTAAATAAATGAAACAATGAATTAAATAATGAAAATAATGAATGGAAGGATGATGGATGGATGGATGGATGGATGGATGGATGGATGGATGGATGGATGGATGGATGGATGGATGGAAGGATGGATGGATGGATGGAAGGGTAAATAAATGAAACAATGAATTAAATAATGAATTGATGGATGGTTGGATGGATGGATGGACGGACAGAGCACCACATATTGAAAGTCCTTAAAAGTTATGTGATGTATCTATCAGAAACAGATACGATTTAACATAAAGATTATGACATGTGTTACAGTGCTAGAGAGAGACAACCATGATAACAGTGACTACAACCATTATTGTCCTTCTTATAAGATCATATGGCCAGGAATAGACATATGCCAGGAATAGACATATGCCAGGAATAGACATATGTCAGGAATAGACATATGCCAGGAATAGACATAGCCATATAACCAGTGATACAGACATGACCTACAAAGGCTCCGGGAGTGATTCAAATCCCATGAAATAATGAATTCATATGAACGTCTAACAGTCCATCGTGTTGGAATTAGCTCAGTGAATGTTCTCCTTTTTTATATGTAATCGGGGTGGGTGTTAAATACGCAGCGTGCTGAATACCATTAAAGTGCTCAGTCAGAGACAGAGGAAGAGAGGACTACAGTACTAGTCCCCCTCACACTAGAGAAACACCAACATTTCATTATAGGACTGATGCCTCTGAGATGGCCTGAAGTGGATGGAGAGGCTGAGGGAGAGGAGGGAGAGATGACAAACACCTCCCTCCCACTCTGCCCTTGACTCATGTCCTGGGTTTCATCAAGATTGTTCTAAGCAGGTGTGTGTGTGTGTGTGTGTGTGTGTGTGTGTGTTTGTGTGTCTCTTAGACTGTTTTCGTTTGGCTTGGGACACCTTTCCTCTGATGAGATGGGTATATTTCCAAGGCTATGATAATAACTACAGTGCACCACCACTCTAACAGAGGCCCATTGTGAAGTCTGAATAACACAGTCGCCCCAAAGTGCAGCTTAATACCATACCAGACTCCTTTTAACTCTCTTAAATCAGGTTAAGGTCTCCGGCAGTTGCCTGAGACCTATTCATCCATACTCCCGCCCTTTTCAGAAGCCCTGAAAAGAGCAGCCTTTTACATCAGAAGGCAATACAATGACAATTAGATTACGCCGGCTGCACTTTGGTCCGCCGCGAGGCTGCTTTGAAGCCCGTGATTGGCTAAGATGTGCCTTTGTGACTCAGGTGGGTGATGGAGGTGGTGCTTATGGCAGGCCCATTGTTGCCTCAGAACCTCTTGATGTGCTGCTGTTGTTTCTTTTGATGTGATTCTGCCTCATTTCTCTCTTTCTCACTTTGGATGATAAAAACCTTCCCTCCCTCCAGGGGCGGGCTGGAGTGCCCCCGAGGCATGTGGGTAGAAGGAGAGTTGATGAAGGTTAAGGCTGTGATGATGGAAGAAAGAGTAGGAGGAGAGAAGGGGACGACCACTGAAGCTCTGGCTCTGGGTAGAAGTAAAAGGGGGAAATTACCACTGTCCTCTTTCTATGTATGAATGAGTTGCCAAGACAGTCACATTAGTATACTGGACAATATTTAGTCAAACGTCCCTAAAAAAATATATATATTGATAATGGTTTCAATAGCAGCTGTCTATGTTGTTCTCATTTTTTTCTTGAACTTTTTTCCACAAACATTTTCTTTTAACTTCTCCTCATTTCTGAACAGATCTAATCAAGGACATAAGGCCTCACTCAGTCATAGATGATAATCTACTTCTCCCCCATCTCATACATGCCTCAACTCCAAACACCACAAGATGGAGATAAGAGGCCCTTCTCTAAACCTCCCACTTCAGTCGCTATTTCCCTCCTAGAAAACTGCACACCTCTTAACATGTTGTCAGTGTGGTTAGCACTATGTAACTGACATCCTAGATGGTGAGCACAGAAATGCGTATCTCACTGACAGTGATTGAACCCCTTGGCAGGGTCATGGGCATGTTGCTCAACTTGTCTAGTGCACTCAGATTGGGTAAGAGTCTGATTCTGTTCCTCTGGAATTTTGTGAATCCAGAGTATGCTGTTCTTATGCCTCTGTCAAGTGTAAAACACCTCACATACTGTCAGGTGGAATCTACTTACAGTTTAAGAAAGGAGAAGGGAGGAACGAATCACGTTTCTCAGAACTCACCAGCTCATCTGGGGAAGAAGAGCTGTCTTACTAACTCTCCTGCCAGGGAGATAGATAGATGGAGGGAGGGTGAGGGAGAAGGAGAAAGTGAGAGAGGGAATGCGTGAGGCAGAGAGAGAGAATTGAGGGGGGATTTAGACTGGAGTCTGTTTCCTAATCTTTATGTATTAACAAAAACAACATCTTCACTCAGGCTTGCCAAAGCTTTCACAATCTCCTGGAGGGAGATGGAGGGGCCACTGGAGTGGGTTTTGTCTGCTTGATGGAGTAGTGTTCTTCCAAGTGAGTGAGTGTGTGTGTGTGTGTGTGTGTGTGTGTGTGTGTGTGTGTGTGTGTGTGTGTGTGTGTGTGTGTGTGTGTGTGTGTGTGTGTGTGTGTGTGTGTGTGTGTGTAAAATGTCACACAAAATAATGATACCGAGTCAATGTGTGGGGGTACAGGTTTGTCGAGGTAATTTGCACATGTAGGTAGGGGTAAAGTGACAATGCATAGATAATAAACAGCGATTAGCAGAAGAGTAAAAACAGGGGTGGGGCTGAAATAGTATGGGTGGCCATTTGATGAATTGTTCAGCAGTCTTATGGGTTGGGGGTAGAAGCTGTTAGGAGCCTTTTGGACCTAGACTTGGGGCTCCGGTACCTAGGTGTGTGTGTATTTTATGTCTGTCAGAATACTCTTGTGCTCTGTGTCCAGACAGTTGAGTTGTGGGTCTATAATTGCTTCATGTCCTAAACTCCCTGTATACTTTGACTGGCGTCTCACTAACGAGAAACGCATGAATTTTTCATTGAGCAGCACAGCCTCAGCGTCTGACTCCTCTTCCTCCTCTCCAAGCACACTTCTGTTTGTCTAAACTAAACGTAGGTGACATGACATCTGCATTTGGACGTCAGCAGGAGTGCAGGGGAGTGCCGGAGCACAGGAATATATTACCATGTTGATCCCTCAGTCTGTCAGGCAGAGAATCCTCTACTATACACTACCTCACTACTCTCATATGAATCCAACTGGGCTTTTACTTAGCACTTCTGTGAACTATCTTTCTCTCCCTGCCACTGAAAACGTTTCTCACCTTCGATGAGTAGATAGATGTACTGTAGGTAAAACAAATAAACATTTAGAGGGGCAATTTTATAGGGACAGAATATACTGATTTGGAATGTTGTCAGAGGTGGTGTCCTGTTGCTTTTATCTCTCTGTCTGATTCTCTTATTACTTCAAAGTAAGAGTATAACTATGATATCTCTTGTCTAATGTCTACTTCCTCTCTCTCTCTCCCTCCCCCAACTCTCTCTTCTTCCCTCACCCTTCTCTTTCTCTCTCACGCACTCTCTCCTTCTTCAAGTCTTCTCTCTCCTCTCCTTCCTCGTCTCTCACTCTCCTTCTCCCCATCCTTCGTCTCCTTGTCTCATCCCACCCTCTCCTCGCCTTCCTCGTCTCTAACTCTCCTTCTCCCCATCCTTCGTCTCCTTGTCTCATCCCACCCTCTCCTCTCCTTCCTCGTCTCTAACTCTCCTTCTCCCCATCCTTCGTCTCCTTGTCTCATCCCACCCTCTCCTCTCCATCCTCGTCTCTAACTCTCCTACTCTCCCTCCTTCGTCTCCTTGTCTCATCCAACCCTCTCCCTCCTCCACTCCCTCCATCTCCTCTCTGGTTATTGTCATTCTCCAGGGCTCCTAGTGTTATCCAGTCAGATGATAGCAGTGGAGTGCCCCCATGCATCGCCTGCTCTAAACTGTGATTGAAACATCAGACAAGGAGGACAGGACCCTGGAGATGCTCCCTGGCTTGACACCGTAGATCCTTGCTTTGTGCTCTATCATACTCATCTCCATAGCCATTTCCTAGCTCAACTTTAGCTCCTAGCACAACCCTAGCTCCTAGCTCAACCCTAGCTCCTAGCTCAACCCTAGCTCCCACACACATCAGGTATGCTCGGCTGCACCGATGTATATTAATCAATGACAATATGATTACCTCTGAATGGGCCGTATACATTATTTAAAGCAGGGTCTCCTGGCTTACAGTCCTTCTGCCTTTCAAATTAAACTCAGTCAATAATTAATGTTGGGATTAATCAGAGAGCACCTTCAGAGGGCAGGTGTTATGAGGGTGTACAGTGTGTGTGTGTTTTTGTATGTGAGTGAGTGAGTGAGTGAGTGAGTGAGTGAGTGAGTGAGTGAGTGAGTGAGTGAGTGAGTGAGTGAGTGAGTGAGTGAGTGAGTGAGTGAGTTTGTGTGTGTGCATGTATTAACTTTTTGACATGGAGCCATTCAACGTGTGTGTGTGCGTGCGTGCGTGTATTCACTATTGACATGGAGCCAGTCAGCGTGTCGTGATCGTGACTCTTCCCTTTGGGGAGAATCTCTCACAGCCCTGGGCTGAAGACATACCCATGCATGTTTTTGGTAAAACAATCTCTTACCCTCCTCCCTTCCTGGCACTAACAGGAGGAGAAAAACACTATTTTCTCACTTGTTCTTCTCACGGTGACGTGGGCTGTGAGGAGTTATATTTGTTTCTCCATGGTGGGGGGTAGGGTACTCTTAGCGAGAGAGAGAGAGGGAGAGCACTGGGGTTTCTCACACGTGGACGGACTCTCCTGCACGGTTCATGGCCTCTGAAATCCGTCTGGGTGATAAGCTGCCAGCGCAGAGGGGAACAACAGCAGATAGGGCTCCTTAAGCAGTTCAGCTCGACTGGAGGGCTTCTGTCTGCCTGCCAACTGCCTGATTACTCAATACAGACCCAGCTGCAACCTTCTCTTCTGTTCTGCCCTGTTCTGTTGTGTTGTTTTCTCTCTTCTCTTCTCTTCTTTCCTCTCCTTCCTTCCACGCAGTCTACCCAATAGACTCCCATGGACGGCCTCAGTTTTACCAGTCAATATCTGATACAGGGAAGGCTACTGCAGATAAGACAGTATTCTGTCTTATCTGCTAAACGACTACCGCCCCGTAGCACTCACTTCCGTCATCATGAAGTGCTTTGAGAGACTAGTCAAGGACCATATCACCTCCACCCTACCTGACACCCTAGACCCACTCCAATTTGCTTACCGCCCAAATAGGTCCACAGACGATGCAATCTCAACCACACTGCACACTGCCCTAACCCATCTGGACAAGAGGAATACCTATGTGAGAATGCTGTTCATCGACTACAGCTCGGCATTCAACACCATAGTACCCTCCAAGCTCGTCATCAAGCTCGAGACCCTGGGTCTCGACCCCGCCCTGTGCAACTGGGTAGGTGGTGAGGGTAGGCAACAACATCTCCTCCCCGCTGATCCTCAACACTGGGGCCCCACAAGGGTGCGTTCTGAGCCCTCTCCTGTACTCCCTGTTCACCCACGACTGCGTGGCCACGCACGCCTAGAACTCAATCATCAAGTTTGCGGGCGACACAACAGTGGTAGGCTTGATTACCAACAACGACGAGACGGCCTACAGGGAGGAGGTGAGGGCCCTCGGAGTGTGGTGTCAGGAAAATAACCTCACACTCAACGTCAACAAAACTAAGGAGATGATTGTGGACTTCAGGAAACAGCAGAGGGAACACCCCCTTTCCACATCGATGGAACAGTAGTGGAGAGGGTAGCAAGTTTTAAGTTCCTCGGCATACACATCACAGACAAACTGAATTGGTCCACTCACACAGACAGCATCGTGAAGAAGGCGCAGCAGCGCCTCTTCAACCTCAGGAGGCAGAAGAAATTCGGCTTGTCACCAAAAGCACTCACAAACTTCTACAGATGCACAATCGAGAGCATCCTGGCGGGCTGTATCACCGCCTGGTACGGCAACTGCTCCGCCCTCAACCGTAAGGCTCTCCAGAGGGTAGTGAGGTCTGCACAACGCATCACCGGGGGCAAACTACCTGCCCTCCAGGACACCTACACCACCCGATGTTACAGGAAGGCCATAAAGATCATCAAGGACATCAACCACCCGAGCCACTGCCTGTTCACCCCGCTATCATCCAGAAGGCGAGGTCAGTACAGGTGCATCAAAGCTGGGACCGAGAGACTGAAAAACAGCTTCTATCTCAAGGCCATCAGACTGTTAAACAGCCACCACTAACATTGAGTGGCTGCTGCCAACACACTGACACTGACACTGACTCAACTCCAGCCACTTTAATAATGGGAATTGATGGGAAATGATGTAAATATATCACTAGCCACTTTAAACAATGCTACCTTATGTAACGTTACTTACCCTACATTATTCATCTCATATGCATACGTATATACTGTACTCTATATCATCGACTGCATCCTTATGTAATACATGTATCACTAGCCACTTTAACTATGCCACTTTGTTTACATACTCATCTCATATGTATATACTGTATTCGATACCATCTACTGTATCTTGCCTATGCTGCTCTGTACCATCACTCATTCATATATCCTTATGTACATATTCTTTATCCCTTTACACTGTGTATAAGACAGTAGTTTTGGAATTGTTAGTTAGATTACTTGTTGGTTATTACTGCATTGTCGGAACTAGAAGCACAAGCATTTCACTACACTCGCAATAACATCTGCTAACCATGTGTATGTGACAAATAAAATTTGATTTGATTTCTTAAGGTTATTGGAATGTACACTATGTGTTATTGTAGGTTTTTGCTGTAGTGTAAAGGATTATGTGCGAAGGTGAAACCCACTGTACTCAGTGACCTTGTCAGAGTATGAAGCGATTACACAGTAATAGATACAAAGAAGCATAGATACAGTATATTCATTCAATGATTTGTTCTGTTTTTGTCTCATTCTGACTTTCACACTCCTTTTAGTAAGCACAGCTCAATACATTGTTTGAAATGGATTGTTTTCCAACCTTGGAGGCCTCTAAAGTCAACATAACAAGTTATTAAATATGGAGGCATATGGAAGACGCTGAAAGTAAAGAGAAAAGTCACTATAGGCTGTTTTCAATAGACGACTCCATCTCATTTTATCTACTTAAATACCCACAGGACAACGTTACGTTCAATTTCAGACATAATGTTGACTGCACCATGCCTAAATATTGTGCTGTTACATTATTCCTTTCAATAGGGTTGGAAATAAAACAACCACTTGCAATCAGCATGGGTCAAATTGATATAATTAATATTTTTATTTTATTTGACCTTTATTTAACTTTTGATGGCAGAAGTGAAATGAAATAGGAAAACGTCCCTGTTGACTAGCATGACACAGATGCTTCACTAACGGCATCATTACAATGCCCACAACTGATTTAAATTCAGAAAAAAATTCTAATATCATTAGACACATGGTTTCCACACATCTATGTCCACAATTGATCACAAATAGTATATCATAGAATTGCAGTAACCCATACTGCCTTGTCATTTAGCTGTTCTGTTTTGGTTGACGATAGATAGTTCAACAATGCTAACATTACACTGAGGGCATCCAGCCAGCCCCTAGCTTTGGGTTATGATGTCTGTGACCCAAGGCCAACGGACTGAGACGGCCTATCAGACCCAGATAAAAGGGATACACCGTGCTGCTCCAAGAGTACAGACGGACAAGTAGATGGAGGAATTAAAGACCTGTAATGGTGTTTTTAAGGTTGATTTCTCCCACAGCAGGCTTGAACAAAATATTGTTGCTAATTCGCAACAGTAAGTCCTACACACTGAACACCAAACAGCTATTGAATATAAGCCACATTTTCAAAGACATTGCACACTCTACAATTTCATAGCTATAGGGAAGTTGACGGCGACATTTAATATTATTGCCTTGAAATTGACCTCAGTGTTTTCTACATTGTGGGGGAGCGTGTCCCAACAGAATATAGAGGATATCTTTGTCTTACCTGGGATTTTCTGCTGGAACTGGACCTCTGTGCACACACGCACACACACACACACGCACACACACGCACCCTCTCACACACCCCCTCACACACTTGCTTGTGATCATCTCTCTGATGACCTCTGCTTTCAGCGTATGATGGATCATCCACACCTCCTGGGCATCCATTTTTCCTGCCCAGGAAAGAGCACTTACTTCAGGGTAGGACAGTTAAACCCAAGGTATGGCAATGCTTGGACTCGGGAATGTCATGGGGCATCAATGATACTCACCAGTAATATTGTTAAATAAGCATCATTGAATGCAATTGTACTTGATTATTTGGATCTTGCATGCCTGATGTGTCATGTGACTTCCAGGTAATCAAGTTGAAAATGAAAGAAAAGAAAGAACATGAGCAACGGTTTATAACACCCACATGAAAACGCAAAGGACTGAAACACACACATACAGTACACTGAATTGTATCGTCGGGTGTCAGGCGTCATGTTACTACAAACGCCTCATAATCTGTGTGGGCCCCAATGGTTAGGTTATAGCAGCTATAAACACACATCACTTTAGCCCACACATACACACACACACGGTCCCTGCGCTGAACAGAAGGCATTTAGTGAGAACACACAAATAGATTTAAAATGCATCGGAAGCATTTTAACACCTGAAAGTTGACACCTTTCTCCTGTCACATACGTGGGGTTTGGCGTGGCACCTCTCTCGTTGGGCTGAAAATGCTGTGCTCTCCATTTTGGAAAAAAGTATAGTTTGTGATCAGCTCTGTCATCCGTTTCTTGGAAGGCAGGGCGGATGTCATTGAGTAAATAACAGTGTTTCCATTCGCTCATCTTGTTTTAGGTCCCATGATCCGTTACTTTTGACGTGACAACGGAGGTGTACAAACGTTCCGAAACGTTTAAATAAGCGTCACCGCACAGGTTGTAATGTGACAGATTTCTAATAATCAGTGAAAGCGTTTGATGTCATGATATTTCTCTGTAAATCCGACAGAACTTCTATGTTTCTATGGCTTTGCTGTTTGACACAGTCATTGGAAGATTCCATGTCATAAAGAAAAAGCTTCAAAATCACACTTACAGTTATCGGATCTTAATTTGGTCAACCTGTTGCAGGAGAACTTCTATTTGCGGTTTAAAAAGGCTTCTGAAGTTTATAATTTCCAATTAGAAGTGTCAGACTTGATTATCCCTTACGAAAAATCTAACCCCATTAAATTATAATCCACATAATAATTCTTGCTGTAGCAAACTGGTTCAAATGAAGATCCTATGTTGTACAACTAAACATTGTGAAATTATGAACAATTATAAATTAAGCTTATTTTAATAAGTTTATTAGATTGTCAGAGCATGATTGAGATTGTCAACATAATCCTCCATGACCTCTATACTGCCCTACCAAGAAAAAAGGCAGTAACTGCTCATTTGGTCTAAAATGATTTCATGTCATTTTTTGCTACATTAAATACATGCTTAATCATGTGGACAAGTATCCTGCCTCTATTGTATTGTGTTATGGAGAAAATGGGGGTCATGTTAGTAGTAAATGCATAAAGTTATTGTGAAACCAAGGTAAATTAAAGCCATTTTTCTCAGTTTCACGCTATTAGCAGTTACTGCCTTTTTGCTTGGTAGGGCAGTATAGCTCAATGCACCCACAGACAGGGGTTTCATGAGGCCTAACGGAAGTCCGTAGTGGGTAGAGAAAATAGGTAGAGTCAGAAAGCGCACGTAGGTTTCTTCCGTGCCTTGCTAACCCATTTTAACGAATGTGAAGGTAAGTGTGTGGGCAACAGACAACAGACGGCACTTGTATTTGTGACTATGTCACGTAGAGTAGGCCAGAAGGCTATCCTGGAAAACCTAACCTCTATCACAATAAAAAGATGGCGGAGCCACAAAAGTTCTTCTGTGCTTCAGGGTGTTTATTTACACAGTGATTCCAGAACAAAAACAACAGTACTGCCATCAAACGTGTACCTTATGGGACAGCTAAACACAATGCTGCCCCATTCACAGCTCAATCCAAAATGGCCTCCTTGAACTGAAAGAGAGGCTCCTTTCATAGGGTTAGCCCCTCCCCTCAGAACAATTAACCCTAATTAATTAAGCAATTACCTCGTCAAACCTACATGTTCCAATAACTAAACAAACTTACTAAAGTATATACATTGCAACATGTTTATGAAACAATATCACAGGATAACATTTACAAAATGACATCACTACTGACAGTTTCTTTCAATATGCACGTTTACATTAATGAGCCATTTGGGACAGGCACTACAGAGTCAGCCCAATTCCCTTTGCTCGGGTTCTTATCCAGCATACCCGGAAGCTACAGAGATGGAGAGAGAGAGGAACAGAACAAACAAACAACGCGCTCATTCATAACATCGATAAGTAAAATACATATTGCTTGTATTAAATATGAACATTGACATAAGTGTGAAATGTATGTACTAAGATAGAGAAGTTAACTTGTGTGTCGACCCACATTGTTACCTTATCTGATAACGGAGCAGGGAGGAGTGATGAATGTGTGCGTGCGTTATTAAAGAACCAAATGCTGCCCGCGGCCAGTCACGGAATTCTACGTCACAGACTAATAGGCCCATAATTGTCCCATTTCTTCAGAGTTGGACTTTCTTTCTGAACGCTAGCATCTCCCAGTCACGACTCGTTGCAGTATAGGATCTGTCACCAATTGTGTCACAATAAGTACTTTTATAGACAATTTACCACTATCCCTTTATGTGTCCATATCTACACTGAACAAAAATATCAACCTAACACGTAAAGTCTTGGTTTCATGAACTGAAATAAAAGATCCCAGACATTTTCCATACGGACAAAAAGCTTATTTCTATCAAATTTTGTGCAAAATTTGTTTACAGCTCTGTTAGTGAGCATTTCTCATTTGCAAAGGTAATTCATCCACCTGACAGGTGTGGCATATCAAGAAGCTGATTAAACAGCATGATCCTTACACAGGTGCAGCTCATGCTGAGAACTATAAAAGGCCACTCTAAAATGTGCAGTTTTGTCACATAACACAATGCCACAGATGCCTCAAGTTTTGAGGGAGCGTGTTATTGGCATGATGATTGCAGAAATGTCCACCAGAGCTGTTGCCAGATAAGTTAATGTTAATTTCTTTACCATAAGCTGTCTCCAACGTCGTTTTAGAAAATTTGGCAAACACGTCAGCCCAGGACCCTCCACATTCGGCTTATTCACCTGCGGGATCGTCTGAGACCAGCCACCCAGAAAATCTAAAACAATTCTGCACAAACTGTGCGATACCGTCTCAGGGAAGCACATCTGAGTGCTCGTCATCCTCACCAGGGTCTTGACCTGACTGCAGTTTGGCATCGTAACCAACTTCAGTGTGCAAATGCTCTCCTTCAATGACCACTGGCATGCTGGAGAAGTGTGCTCTTCACTGATGAATTCAGGTTTCAACTGTAGATGGCAGACAGCGTGTATGGCATCGTGTGGGCGAGCAGTTTGCTGATGTCAACGTTGTGAACAGAGTGTCCCATGGTGACGAACACAATTGCATTTTATCTAGGGCAATTTGAGTCCATTGTTGTGCCATTCATCTGCTGCCATAACCTCATGTTTCAGCATGACAATGCACAGCCCATGTTGCAAGGATCTATACACTACTCCTGGAAGCTGAAAATGTCACAAATTTTTCCATGGCCTAAATACTCACCAGACATGTCACCCATTGAGCACGTTTGGGATGCTCTGGACAGACCTGTATGAAGCATGTTCCAGTTTCTGCCAATATCCAGTAACTTCGCACATTGAAGAGGAGTCAGACAACATTCCACAAGCCTCAATCAGCAGCCTGATCAACTCTATGGGAAGGAGATGTGTTGCGCTTATGTTTCTCAAATCCCATCACCAAGACATTATTCATATATCTAAACTGTATTTCATTTCCTCATCCTGGTTCCAAATAGCTGAGGGCCCAATTTAGACCACGTTTCAGTGCTGTAGATACACTGCATTTAATGTTACTGCACCTCCACCGCATCATCATTGGGCCTCAGCATCCCTTAAAGGTTCCTAGCCCTTTACTGTAATTGCCTGGCTCTGTCTCTCTGTGTATGTATATATACACATCTGAGCCTCTTCCTCCAGCTTCCTCCTCCTGATGCACACATAAATACAGCACATTTGTTCCTAGCGTGCCAGGATATAAATGAAGTCTGCAGGTGTCCCACCGAGGTTTGCCCCTGATACTAATTAAGGCATGATCATTAGGTTGGTTCCATTCACTCCTTTCAGAAGCCGCCCCCATCGGAATACAACAACCACAGATTGCAGACAAGAGAAGGTCTAGGAGAGGATACTCCCATAGCCGACACCACCATCACAGACCAGTGTCTGCCTGATAAAGTCATCCTCCAGCGATGAGGGGAATATGGGCTCGTAATTATGATTTTGTGCCTGACAAATCTCATTCATCCAACTTGAATGCAGCCAGTTTTGTGAGGGCGAGAGAGACAGAGAGAGAGACAGAAAGAGACAGTGTGAGAGCGAGAGAGACAGAGAGACAGAGAGCGAGAGGTTGCTTTGACAATGTTAACATATGTTTCCCAGGCCAATAAAGTCCTCAAATTGACATTGAAATTGAATTGAATTCAGAGGGAGAGATTTTGATGAGTTTTTTTCTCTTCATCTAAAAGAGAAGTACTCTTGTTGTTCCTTTCCACAAGAGGACAGTCCCATCCGTTCTGACCTTGGAGGCTGGTATACCTTTATTGAACGATGGATGAGAACAAAGAAGGGACTGAATTACAGAAGGTGATGGCAGTCTTACTATTGTAAGTGTTGAGTAAGATGAGGGGCAGTGTGTTCAGTGAGAGCTGAGGTGTGTACCTTTCCGAACAGCTCCATAGAGAACACAGATCTGACCAAGGCGATTCGTCTTCAGTACAACGTTGGACTAAACAGAGAGAATGATGTATTGTGGTTAAAGTTGTGAGTTTTCTTTAGAAACTGTTTACTTTTTATTTACAAAAATATATGTCATAACCCCCTTCTTTATTTTTCTCTATCTTATTCATCAAAGCTATCAACCACAGTTTGAATTTAGTCCAGATTGCTTTTAAACAACAGGTTTTTCTCAACCAGAGAAACTTGGACACTATAATAAGGACACTGTAATACATTCAAATAAATAATCCTCAGTATGCCAGCAACAGAGCCATGGCTCAGTGTGATTATAGCCTTAGATCCAGAGAGGGCCAGGGAACAGAGTGGCTCAGGCTATCCCTGGTGCAGTCATAAAATGGGCCTGGAGTCCATCCCCAATCACCCAGTAAAATCACACAGAACATGGATGAGACATCAAGCAGATCTAGGGGGACTCTCCAGGAAAGTGATCCAGTGTTCTGAGCCAGAATAGAGGGCAATTTAGCAGTGGCTATGGGGCACTAAGAAATTATACTAGAACAGTAGGATTTGATGACAATATTTTTTATTTAAGCAATATGTTAATCCGGTCATTGGATAAAACAAGTTTGGGGTCTTTAAAAATTCTGCCATATCACAATCAATCTGACTTGTGTGCATGGTTATATCAGCTGACAAGTAAGTGGATTAGGTGGTACATTTCATTAAATGTTACATTAACACACTCCGACTCACACAGAAGTGATTAACGACCTGAAGGACATCACGAGAGTCACGCGCGCACACACACACACACACACACACACACACACACACACACACACACACACCTGCCCACTCTGAGCATCCCAGTTTCCTTCCTTCACGTGCCACCGCCAGAGGGAAAGTGGGGGAGAGGTGGATTGAGGTGAAGGAGGGAGAGAGAGGAGGAGGAAGAGGGGAGGGGAGCATGAGGGCCCACTGCTATAGTCATCTGGCTATTGTAGAGCTGTTCATCATCGCTTCCCCTGTGACTGTTGACTGTAGACTCCACCACAGTGGAGAGAGAGAGATCGGTGATTGAGGCAGCTCATAGAGAGAGTCCTCCCTCCTGTGTAGTCCAGATGTGACAGCCAGACCTTCCCAGCCCCCCACCATGGGGACCTCCAGGGCCTGGTGAGGCCTACTAACAGAACACCCCAGCCCACAGACAGCAGCTGCTCACTGGTCCTCAGTTCCACCGCTCTGCCCTGCTCTCACCCCAGACGCGTTAGCAACACACACCGCTCTTTGTTTACACATGGTCTTTTGTTTAATATTGTGTTTGTTTGCTCATTGTTTTGTTTACGTGTTTCTTTTGTTGGTCTCCCATGACAGTCTCTCTGCAACATTTTGCTTGGTTGTCATTTTGTACATTTTCCTAAACCACGTGACAACTGAAAATGGCCTCCTGAGGTATGTTTTGCATGTAAGAGTACTTCACTAAACTGAGTATTTTCATAGATTTATGAAGGATATTTTGCTTCCCTAATTAGCTTGATGTTTTAACCTTAGTTTGACAACAGCGCTTAACTGAACATGGGAACAGTTCTGAACTCCACAGTGGGTCTTTTCTTTGCTCATCGACTCAGTCTTGGTGAGAGAGTCCCAAAGTTCCATCCATTATGAATGAACCAGGGAGGGAGAGAAGTGAATCGAAGTGTAACTGAAGAAGCCCAGACGGAGTACCTCATGTCACTGAACACTTGACTGAGACTAGGGACAGGATTGCTTCAGTAATGCCTAACACAGACCACTGAAGGAGCTAAGATTTCCCCTTTCCTTTGTTCTGTGGGGGAGATGGAGAAAGAATGTGTGTGAGAGGGAGAGAAAAGAAGAGTGTGTGTGTGTGTGTGCGCGCGTGTGTGTGTGCGTGTGTGTTAATAAATGTGTATAATTGTGTATGCACACACTCTGAGGAAGAGACATCCAGTGCATTGTTACCACTAATTACCCACCGGCTGCCCATATTATCAGTGTGTGTGCAGGACCACAACGGTTCCTGGCTTTCTTCTCTCCTTCTATGATAACCTGTCCCAACCCCAAAAGATTACTCCAATGTCCAGGGGGAACCGGCCAGCTCCGCAGCCCCAGGAGAGGAGGGGGGAGCTGGGCACAGGCATGCTGAGGACTGGGCCCTTTACGAAGGGGAAATTACAAGTGAACAAACAAAGGGGTCTGCAGCCATGAAGCGTTAATCACTGCCAGTAGCATTAGAGTAATGAGGCCTGATGAACGCACACTTCAGAGGAGGGGGTTGGTGGGGGCTTTCCTCAGAGATGAGGTCTGATAAGTCTCACACACACCTTCTTCCCCCTTCCTCCACTGTTTCCTCCTCTGTCCTAGCTTCTCTCAGGGGTACATTAATGAAATAACACTCTCCTTTTTCTCCCCTCTCTCTTTCTTTCAATGTTTTCTTCCTGAGATTAGCAGGGTATTGTTTGGATGAGTGCATTGTTGTTTTAAAGGAGACCCAAAAGTGGCAGCTGTCAATGAATATTGCCAAATATACAGTGGCGTGAAAAAGTATGTGAACCCTTTGGAATTACCTGGCTCCCTGCATACATTGGTTATAAATTGTTCTGTATTTATTTTCTTAGTCAACCTTGCGTTCTTTTTGTTTGTGTTCTTGATCGTAGCCCTGTTTCTTTGTGTTCTGGAACGTAGCCCTGTTTCTTTGTGTTCTGGAACGTAGCCCTGTCTTTCATT